>NC_056745.1:1509711747-1509766747 GCF_019279795.1 Protopterus annectens
AAGGTTGACTAATAATCTTGGCCAATGAAGAAGATAACCTGAATGGTGAGCCAAGAAATCAGTGCTTGCTCCTATGGTGGCAAGGTGAGTTTGACCAAATCCAATTAACTGTATTTTATTTATCCTTTCTTGGCAAGGTTAGTCCCACTAGACAAGTGTCCTCTCCTCAGGGATACCTGAGGTGGGTTTTATACTACTAATACACATTTGGCTAGGGAAATGGGTAACATCTCCTACTTGTTGCTGGAATGATAGTTTTGTTCCTAGCACAGTGGCAGCTGAGATAATGATACTCAAGGAGGAGGAAGATAGCACACTTTGTATTAGTTGTCCATTGAAGGCAAACAGCCGAGTTCCCATATCTTTGTAGTAAAGGATATTTATCAGCTCTACTCAGTTTTTGTTGGGTTTTTCTGGACAAGATATAGAGTAACTGTTTCAGAAAAGCTGTTTTCTGCTTCTAAAATAAATGAATCACGGAACATTGGATGGGGGGGGGGTTGGCATAATGGTCAAGGTGTTCACCTTACAAACACAAGTTGCAGAGTTCAATTCTCACATGGGGTAATTGGCTAGGCTCAAAATGGCCCACATGGGGCAGTTAGCCTACCACCAATCTATGAACCTATAAACCCTTCAGTGAGGAGGGCTACAGGATGTTATATTGAGTGAAATGATGCAGCAGAGTGAGTCGAAGAGTGGGAAGGACATTTTGTAGGGCAACATTGATAAAATACAAACTGAAGAATCTGAATCTATTTTACAGGAAGGAGTTCAGAAACAAAAACTATATGCAGAGGCAGTAAAGGAATGTGCAGGAAAAGCAATGAGAGAGGAGCAGAAGAAAGGCAATGTCAACAATCAAACGAAACTTGTAGTGAGAATTCAAAATTAAGAAGAAAATTAAATGGACAGGTATGACATATGAGGCAACTTAATGGTGTCATTAGGTGTGAAGGCTCGAGAGGTAAGAGCTTTTATTCTTATTCCGGAGGAGATGTTTTGTGACATTATGTTTGAGACTCTGGTTCTGTTATGGAAACATTTTTGGAATAGAACTAAAGAAAAATTAAACTGTAATCCATGGAGACTGGAAGTGGTTAAAGCATGTCATAGGGAAACAAGAAAAGAAAATCCGTGTTCAATTTTGAACTGAAGTTGAAAAAGAGACTTTGAAGAGACATTTAAGCAAATTATGTAAAGAAGCTATGGACATTACTAAAGTTTACGATAACAGAGTCTTATGGACTGGTGGATGAGATGGTGAAGTTGTGCTGATCGTGGAAAAGGAAAACAATGTACACATTGTAGTGTGTAAATGCAGAAGGAAATAAGGGGGCTGTAAAATGTATTTATTTTATTTTATTTATTTTGCATTTGTTAACTGGGGTAGTCTACTGGACACAGGTCCATTTTCAGTGGACAATCAGGGAGAAAAGCTCCATAAAAAAAAGAAAAAAAAACCCATATAATATATAGCATAGAACATATTTGCAAAAAAATTACAGTCAAAATCAGTTAGACATAATTCAAGTAGCATATACAGACATGACAGCACAATTAGTAAGACAGAGGAAAAAATAAATCACTACTAGAAACTCAAGTCTAAGAAAACATAATTACTGGAGTGACGTGTAAGACAACAGCTACATAAAGACTTTCAAAGTCTAAGCAAGAACAAAATCACATTTATACTATATTGTATGTATATATACAATCCTAGGGCCTAGACTCATTAATACAACTTGAGGTGTAAGAAATATAAGCTAAGATTAGGAGAGGTGAGAACAGTGGAGGAAGGTCTAACCTGGTATAGTACAGGAAAAGAGACAGTTATTGCTGAGATTTTATTTAACAATTTTTTTAAACTGTGTGAAGGAAGTGATAGTAAGTATATGATTGGATAGAGCATTCCAGAGTTTAGATACATAATTAGAGAATAGGGAAGCGCCTTCTGTATGATTAGATTTAGTCACTATGAGAATAAATTTGTTACTGGAGCGAAGAGTCCTGTTATTAGTGTGGAGGTGAAGTAGGTTTTGTAGTGCAGGTTTTTTTTCTGGTTTATACAGAATTTTATGGGCCTGGGTGAGCTGATTGCAGTGTAAGAGTTGGGGGAGTTCCAGCCAGTTGGGCTGCCTTAATGATGAGCAGTAGTGAGATCTAAATGGGGAGGCTGAGGTGAATCTAATTATTTTGTTATAGCAGTAGTCAAGCTTAGCTAGGTCTGCTTTACTAAGGTTGGTAGGAAGAGATAAGGCATAGAGAAGGGTAGAAATAAGGTGAGTGTGGGCTATGGCTGCTTTTGTTTGTTGGGTAAAGAATTGTCTATTTCTATAGAGGTCACCTAGTTTTTTGTAGACTTTCTTGATGGTATGGGAGATGTGAATATCAAATCTTGGATTGTGAGCAATCTCTATGCCAAGGAGTTTGGTGTGCTCTGTGGGTGAGATAGTAGTTTTGTTGCTGGACATAATATCTAACGTGGTAGCTAATGAGGTGGACCTAGTAGGTTTAAAGTGCAGTAGTCTGGTTTTAGAAGGGTTAAGTATATGTTGGATATTGGATAGCCATGCTTTAATAGAGAGGAAAGATTAAGTGTGAAGTTCCTGTAGTGAGGAAGCTGCACAAATTAATGTAAAATCATCTGCGCATTGTATGACAGACGCATTGAGAGAGGAGTAATAGATCTTGTTGGTATAGAGGGTGGAAATCAGTGGGTCTAACATGGAACCCTGGGAAACACCAAACGTGACTGCAAGAAGGGATGAGAGTTCTTGTTTCCACAGAACTGCTTGCTGTAGGATGGCTAGATAGCTTTGGAACCAGGCTATAGAGGATTAAGATAGTGCTAATTCAGATAGTTCTTTTATAAGTATATCATGTCTAACCATATCAAAGGCCTTTGATAGGTCAAGAAAGATGGCAGAAACACATTTACCATTGTGTCTAAGAGTATTTAATTTATTGGTGAAGGACAAAAGGGCAACAGTGGTACTATGGAAGGGGCGAAAGCCATGTTGAGTGTTTGACAGCAGTTTATATGTATGCAAGTAGTCTATCATTTGGAAATGTATGCACTTTTCTAGGATTTGTACTAAAGGGGATAGTATTGCTATTGGTCAGTAGTTTGTAAGTTCTGTGGAGATACCTCCTTTAAGTAGGGTAATTATATGAGATATTTTTCCAATAAAGGGGCAATGGCTTCTGACAGGGATCTATTAATTAGAATGGCTATATGGTTGGTCACTGCATCGGCAACAATTTTTATGAATTCCCCCTGGTAATTTGTCAGAAGCCAGAGTGGTGGGCTTTAGTTTTTTGAGGTATTCTTTTATCCTATTTATAGAGACAGGCTGGGATTGGAAGGAGCTATTATTTGTGTGAGTAGTGAAGGGTTCAAAGTGTGGGGGGGTTGTGTTGATTTTTCTGTTAGTTGGCTAGGGTTAAAATTGTCTCCATTAGGAATTTGTTAAATTGAGTAACAATGCTATTTGAGTTATTTCCTAGGGTGGGAGAGGGAGTACGACTTTTGCCTAGAAGTAGTAATTTATTAATGACTGCCCAAAATTTTTGAGGGTGATGTCGGTGTATGATTTGAATGCTGGAGTACAAATTAATCTTTTCAAGTTTTATTAGTTTCTTAGCTTTATTCCTAGGTTTCTGATATTTTTTGTTCTGCAACTAGGGACCTGACAGTATGCCATTGGTCCCATGCTTTGTCCCTGGCTTTGAGGAGGAGTTTGGTGTCTTTGGTAAGCCATGGAGTGGGATTAGCTCTAATTCTTATGGTTCTGGGAGGTGCATTAAGATTTAAAATACCTAGAAAGGTAGTAAAAAAGTATGTAACTGCCTTGTTTAAATCAAGGTATTTCAGGGGTGCCCAGTTGCAATGTTTTACTTTTACAATGAAATTGATGGGGCTAACATTATTTTTGCTTCTAATGGAATGGTAGACAGTGCTTTTGGGATTATGATTGCATTGTCAGAGTAGGAAGGTTGGCAGATGGTCACTTAGACTATCTGGGAGGCATCCTGCATGAGAGGGGTGGCCTGTTTTATTAGTTAGAATCCAGTCTAGGATTGATTCCCTGTTAGTTGCCTTGCCAATTTTTGTTGGTGTTTGGGTGGTTTGGGTAAAGACATGGAGGTTAATATGATTTTTTGGGGTGGGAGAGTTACAAGTTAGCCAATCAGTATTAAAATCACCCAGAATGATGGTTTCACTTCGGAGAGATAAACAGGACCAATGGAGTAGATTTTCCAGAGTAGGTATATTGTTACTGTGAGGTATATAGGATTCAATTGTGTATTAATTTTTTGGAGTTGAGTTTCAGTTGAGTGAACATTATATTTACATTGTCCACAGAGGGATACTTTATGCATAATGCCAGCACTGTGAGGTTATTCTTGAATAGTATAGCAATGCCACCACCTTTTTTGTCCTTTTTATCCTTCCTTAGGGTGTTGTATCCTGGAGGAATGATTTCATTGTCATTTATATGTGGCTTTAGCCAAGTCTCAGTTATGACCACTATGTCTGGCATGTATAGAAAGAGACAGGCATATAGAGTGTGGATTTTGTTGGAGATACTTCTACAGTTTATGTTTAGAAAGAGCAGATCAGTTGTTTTCCTTGGAAGTTAATATAAGCTATTGGGGAGATTGAGAATTTAAGGGATGTGGTGGTTTGAAGAGTAGCTGGTCTGGGGTTAGGCTGTATATCCCCACAGTGAGGTAATTTAGAGGCAATGTACATAACAGATTGCAAGAGTTGTGTGATTTGTCTATTGTATTTTAGGGAGGGTTTGTAATAGGGTGAGGTAATATTTTAAAGTAAGAGTAGTCTGTGGGTGATAGGGTGAGGACAGAGAAAGAGATTGAGAAGTGAGATTCACTGGTATTATAGTGAAACACAGCAGTAGCTGCATAATGTAAAGTTACCTGTAGGTGGGTGTGGTAAGAGGTGAGAAGACAAATAGTTGATAGTATAATTAGAGAAGTGATATGCATTATTAGCATGTTGTTATAATAATGTGTGTGCTCTGTAGTTTTAATAAGGGGTAGGGTATGGCAGTGTTAGTGGAGCAGAGATAGGGAGAGTGGCAGATGAGTCTTACCTCTTGGAGGGGTTAAGAAGGATAGTTGAATGATATGGGTAGGTGTGTGTGACTGGGTATTGAGGTGATAGGTGTGACTTGGTGTAAAGTTAAATGTGGGTGTAGTGGGGGTGGTGGGAATTGGGGGTAGGGTAGGGGACTGAAGTGAGCCCGGGCATAGAGAGGGTAAATGGAGCGGGACTACACCATCTGGATGAACAAAGTGAGGATGCACAAAAAACAATCAGTGGAGAAAGGTAAGTACTGGGTGCTGTGAAAGGAGTACAGACAAGCTTTTAATTAGTAAGAAGATTGGGAATAACCCAAACCTTGTTCCTTTATTTATTTATTTTAGAAAATGTGATCATTTGATAAGTAACAGCAATAAAATGAAATGTTATATTTGTGAGGAAACCTGTCATGGAATGGAATTGAAATGTTATAAATGCAAAAAAAAAAACAGCTGTGGATTATTGGATGGATTGTAAAGTAGAACAAAGGGATCAAGAAAAAGAAAATAAAGAAGAGGAAAGTATACAAGAAGAAGAGAAGATATAGTGCAAATAGAAGCTACAGGAGATGTAGAAAGGTAGCACTAGATAGAAATAAAGAAGATACGGTTAAAGAAAAAAAGAAGCTGTTAAAGAGGAAAGTTCTGAAATTAGTGAGAAAAGAGGTATACATTAGGAAATAGAAAAAGAAAAAAGATTTCTGTCATTAAAAGAGTAAGACACAGAACAAGAACGTTTAAAGTGATAGGTATAAAAGAAAAAAGAAAGGCAATTGATAATAAGATAGATGTTGAATCTGTTTTAAGAAACTCACTACATGTATAAACTTAAAGCAGGGAAACAGTGAAAGTTTTAGGCTAGTTTTGGTAAATGTAAATAGTATTAAAATACATTTAGAAGGATATGAGTTTTCACATGGTATAATATATGAGATGTAACTAGAATAATACTAGAAGATTTATGACAAAGGAAAAAGACTGCAAACAGAAAACTTTAGGGAGTGGAAACAATCCAGAACTTAAGAAATTATGTTATGATGTATTGATTCTGTGTAAAACGTCAGTGAAAGTATTAACTATAACATTGGTAATGGTAGGAGGCTAACTACTCCAGCCTTAAGATGGAATAAGCAGACATTTAGATTTATAGCATTATATGTGTATGTAACAAAGGAAGGGAAAAGTATCTCATAAAACTTTAGATTAGGTTGCAATAAATATGGATATAATATTACCCGGAGAGTTCAAATCTGATTTGAGAGGAAAAAGAAAAAAAGACACGGAATGATGTAAAAAATGTTTGAAGTTATAAAATGTGGTAAGTTAAAAATTTGGAACAAGGCATTTTGGACATATAGTTGGGGTGCATATAAAACTGAGGTGCATTACTTCATTGTATCAGTAGAATTAAAGATCTCTGAATGAGAGACGAAACATTGTTTTATCATCTAGCCACATGGATAGAGATAGAGGAGAATAAGAAGTACGTCAATATAGGAAAAAAGATAAAACAGATAAATGCGAGTATGGGATGAAGGCAGAAAGGGAATAATAATGCAATTATGAAAAAAACACATCACTACAAGGGTATTTATAAAGTATGGTCTGAGTGGTGGCTTTGTTTCAAGGAAAAATATAAGATTTTTTTTTTTAAATTGTAGGTGTAAGAAAACCATAAAACCAATAAAAAGAAAAATAAGACAGACCATGTACAACTGCTTTAAAGGAGCTAGGAAATAAATGAGAGGATTATTTCTGAAATAGAGAATTTATGGAACAAATCAGAAGAAAATTAAATATTTATTATTTAAGTAAACACAGTTTTTATGAGGTAAAAGGGAAGCAGTAGCAGCTTACTTAAGAAGGTTAGTTAAGGAAGACAGTAGCATAATGAGAGAGATGGGCGAGGAAAAATAAAAATATCCCATGAGCAGATTATAAACATTGTACTAAATTATGTGAAAGAAATGGTTAAAGGCAAAAAAAATGAACAAGATGAAAACATGCAATGCTAGAATATTATCAGAACAAGATAATTACAGCAAGAGATTTCTTTAAAGGACTTATCACAAACAAGGGGATAACAATTCCAGTTATGTTGACTTATACACATGTTATTATAGTAATTACAAGAAAGAATAATGCAGATGAAATAAGTAATATGTTACTTGAACAAATGTTTAACAAGAATAGACATGCCCTTACATAAAGAAAAAAGCAAACGACTGAATGACACAGTAGAGACATTAGTGATACCTTGTTCTAGGAATAAGATTTCTGCATTAGGTTTAAGATTTGGTGAAGTGAAGAACAATGAAAAAGGAAAATGGATGAAATTAAAGCATTTCTGTTTTTTTTTTTTTTTTGGAGAACATATAAGCTATCTTTTAGGAAAATTGGTTCATTTAGTTAAATCAGTTTTAATGGAGAAGGTAGAGTATTTGGTGCATGGATATATGTCCCCAATAATATATAAAAAAGAAATATTACAAGTGATGGTTTTTTTTTCATTTATATGGGATTCAAGACTGAATCTGGTGAACAAAACTTCTGTATATGGATAAGGAAGATGGAGGGTTTGGAATAATAAATCCAGTTGTATATACTGACTCATTAAACTTGTATAATGTGTTAAATTGGGTAAATGAACAACATGAGAAGTTAGTGGCAAAATTATTGAAATATAAATATAAAAGTTGTTTGGGTAAATGTTACGTAAGTATAAAAGAAGAAAAGCATATATATATATGAATTAATAAGATATTATTAAAATATAAAATATTTTTTATGGCAGCTGGTGATTAATAGATTACCAGTGAAAGGAAATATGCCATATAAGAGGATAAGTGAAAGAATATGCATATATTGTGGCAAAGAAGAAACTATAGAACATTTTTTTATGCAGTCAGATAGTGAAACTGTGAGAAAAGCTATGTGAAGAATTGTTTTTCAAAGATATAATTTAAGTGGAAGAAATAACTATGGATATGACTATGTATGGATATATCTGGATATTACAGGCATAATAGCAGAGAATATTTTAGTAAAATAGCCAAAACACTATTTTATGTTGTTTGGAGTATTTGAGATGAAAGGGTAAATTAAATTATTTTTAATGTGAAATTGATGATGGCAACAATATTACAGAAAATGAGAGAGTGGTTATGGAAGGAGTGTGGAGAGGTCTAATAAGGAAAACAGTGAAAGATGTTAAGATATTTGTGACTATTTGATTATGAGGGAGAAAATGTATACATTAAATATATAACATAAATTTTAAATATGGAATATGTAATATTGTATATAGAGCTGTGAAAAAGTGCTTTTTTAAATAATGCACCCCTACTGTTTTTGATAGGTGTTGTGGGATCTTGTACATCCATTTGAACTACCACCATCTCAAGCAGATGGAACTTTGTTTTAATATTTCATCCAAAGAACGGTACAGCCTGGAGTGGTGGGAATAGAACTCAAAGCCTTCTGGTGTTCCAGCAGCAGAATGAGTGTGATAACTGTTGAGCCACTAACACTAGACTCCTGGTTCTTCTGCAAAAGTTCAAGACAGCCATGATTCCCTTACCTAAATGAGTGCATCTATACGTGTGTCTCCCTCCCTCTCTCTGTTTCTCCTGCTGGTAGCAATGTTTCCTGGAAATAACACTTCATGATGGTTCCGATGTGATGTGGCTTAATATCACTGTATACTACATCTTCTTGGTTGTACAAAAAAGAGTATAAATAACACCATGGTCATAGTTTACAGTTGGAAAAACCAAGTCACATGCAGCCTCTCCACACACCTTGTGAACCAAGCAACTTCCACCCACATTTATTTTGTCTACCAAATCTATCTATTTATCTATCTATCTATCCATCTACATTAATACAATCTGCTGGAGGGACAGATTTGTCTCTCAGATGTTACCACACCTTGGGAACAGATTTCCACTTCATGTCAAACAGAGCTCCTCATTGGCCTTCTTCAAATGCAATCTGGATGATTTGATGGGTAACCATAAATTCACCCCGGGGATTCCACCTGTGTTCCTCTTGGACATGGCAATAGGTGCTGATCATGGAAATAAGGTTAAGAACTTGGCTAGGCTTGTAAGGGACCTAGGGCCATTAGCCTAGTAACCTCCTATGATCCTATGATCTTTCTACCTATCTATTTATCTATCTATTTATCTAATGTATATATGCATTGATCTATTTGTTTGTATGATTGCCTGCTTGTTTGTTCATTAACAGATTAAAGATTAAACTAACTTGGTATGACTGTCCCTTTTCCAGAGCAGCCTCAGAATGATGTTTGGTTAAGTGACTTGCTCAGAATAATTCAGTAAGACAATTGAGACTGGTTATATGAAACCAAGGACCATAGAACAAAACCTGCTGACAGCTTATATCTTTAATCCTCTCTAGTAGATTTTCAGCCAACTGCCTTGAGTTGTTGGGGTGTAATACCTCAATGGCTGATGGAGTGTAGTACCACAGTCCCTGGGTTAGTAATATTTCTAGTCTAGATCATTCCTTTCCAGAGATGACAATGGCATTTGTAAGACGGCTGGCAGTACTTGTATGCATTTATATACTGAAGGTATGTTAAAGCCTTACATATTTTTAAATTAAAATGGGTGGTCTTTGTATATGGTGAAATCTAGTGGCAGCTAATGACTACAACAAAATGAGGGCTGTGGGAAGCAACTAAATGGCTGGAGCCAAATACAACAACAAAAGCAAAATACCTCACAGCTAAAGGCAGACCTATCACAGAGAAACAAAAACAAACAAAAAAAAACATAGGTCAACCACCACAGCAATAAAAAGAAAAAGTTTAGTGGTAAATGCTTTCGTGAGGCTAGCCCTTCTTCAGAACAAATGAGACAAAAACAGAATCGATATAAATACAAACAATCAACCAATAAAAAGCACTAAAAACAGCATTAAAAATAAGCCAATAAAAAAGTGGAAGGACTAGTTTAATTAATGAACTACTACCTCCCCTACAAAACAGGCTTAAGGGGGAGGCTATAGTTTAATCCAGGCATTCTACATGCTTGGAGAGCTAAACTCCATTTAAGCTCTACTCTCTCAATATACTTATTAAAATCACGACCACTTATATTTGGTGAAAGCAGCTGTAAAACCCTAAAACTAAACCTACTATGCCCTGGGCTGGAAGAGGCATGGCTTGCTAATGCATTAGTCAATAAACAATTATGAATGTTACTAGTGTGTTTCATAATGTGTTCCCTAAGTTGACATGTGGTCTTAGCCACATAGAAACAGGAACATGTGCAACAAGTAGCCAAATAAACTGAGGTGCTACTCCTACAAGTTGCAAAAACCTAGGAAACCCCTCTCCAAAAAACAGGGTGACTAAACACCATATGTAAAGTAATAAAATGACATGCTCTGCAGTCATTGCTACCATGCATAGTCCTATCAAAAGATGCCATCTGGGAGGGTCCATAACATAGCATTCTTTTAAAGGACAGATTGCTTCCAAAAATAAAATGGGGTACCACCAGAAAAATAAGGTGCTCCTCTACTACTCCTACAATCATAGACATCCTTAAAAGAAGCAATTACCTGTTGCTTAGAATAACCTCTCCCCATAAAATTTGCATAAAAGGAGGTCATAGCCTCACTGATAATGTGATCATCTGTCGATAACCTGGAAGCCCTCAGGGATTGCCCTTTGAGTACATTAGGAAAGATTTGGGGGGGTGCATACTGGAATGATGCAACATCTCTTTTTTCCAACAAGGTTTCCTGAACATCCAGGTATCAAGACCTTTATCATTATTCTTAAATATTGTCACATCCAGAAAATCAATGCATACCAAAGAATAGTTCACAGTACACCTTAAAAAACAAGATGTGGACTCTAAATAGGCAATAAATTGTGAAAAATTCTGGACATCCCCTTCCCACAGGAGAAAAATATCATTGACAAACCTTGCATAGTACCGAATAGATCCACAGAATAAATAAGTGTTGTAGATAACATCCTCCTCCTATTGCGCCAACACAAGGTTGGCATAATGGTTGGAACATGGGGTCCCCATTGCAACACCAAGTTTTTATAAAAAGTGCTGCACTTCAAACAAGCAAACATTATTATTTAAAGTAATATCCAGCAATGTACAAACAAAAGCAATCGTACTATGCATATAACTACTATGATGACACAAGAACATTCTAATGGTGTCAACTCCTTCCATATTTGGTATAACTGTAAATAGAGTCTTGACATCAAGTGCCACCAAGAGACAGCTAAACACATCCAGGCCAGCAACTGATTGAAACAAAGACAAAAGAAAATATGAGGTATCCCTGAGATGAGCTGGTACTTCAGATAACAGAGGCTTAAGCTTATCCCCCCCCCAAGCAATGACAATGGCACAGTAAGGCAAACACTTCCAGATACAATCAGACACATAGGTGGATTGACCAAAGTCTTGTGAATTTTGGGTAGTACATGTACCACAGAGGTTAATGGAAACTTGACAGAAAGAAAATCATAGATGGCAAAATCAATCAAACCACACATAAGTAGTTCATACAAATCATTGCGTACATTACTTATGCGTTTATCAACATCCTGCCGAGTCACCTTACAATAGGTAGAAGAGTCAGCAAGTAAGTCCCTCATACTATTCACATAATCTCCAATGTCAAGAACAGCAGTCCCTCCCTTATCAGCAGGCCTGATTTGTATGAAATCAAAGCAACCAGCTTTATTAAAATTATCAAAAATATCAGACTCACATAACTTAACATAAGCTTCCAAAGAAGGAAGCAAAGATGGAGAAAATGTGCTTGGCTTGTGAAAACACTTACTAGTAACTGAAATGGATTGAGGAGCATCCTTCCCATGCATGTATTCCAACATAACTCTCCTCACAAAAAGTCTAACATCAACAATATCCATAAGGTCAGATTTATTGGCTGGTACAAAATTAAGACCCTTGTCGAGAATATCAAGCTGAGCTCTGCTAAGTTGAAAACCAGACAGATTGTAAACTAATCAGCCACTCTCCTGGCAACTAACTGTTTGTGTCTTGACATAGGAAGGTCCTCACTTGATGCCTTCCATTTCCATGCTCCTCTGCTCAATGAGCCAAATACAGTAGTGCAGGGCTGTATTACAGCAAGTCAATAACCATTACCTATAATCAAACAGATGTGGTCATCATAGCTGTCAACCTTCCATCTCCTAAATGAGGAACACTGCCTCTCACAATGTGGAACAAATGGGCAAAATGTGGAACACCTTCTAACAGCTTACTAGTAACTTCAACTAAAGTCACAGGATGGTTAAAATGTGCTACGTTATACTTATAAAATGTTCTTATGATGAATTAATAATATTTGGTACTATTTACCATAGATATCAGTTACAAATTTCCTAACATTGAATGTGTGGCAGCCCCTTTTATGTGGAACTTTTAGGAACATGAACGTCTTAAGATCCAAAATGAGCAAAGTTCCTCATAATGAGTTATACGTGAGAGGTATTGTGATAATTCTCTTTCATCCAAACACTGCTTCAGTACAAACCCAATCATTATAGCTACTTCACTCACTATGTATACCTTGGATGTCTAGCTGCAGTCAGTAATCCATAGGTCCCCCTGTTACCCACTAGTTTCACCTGCACTCCCCCAGTGTCCTCCTCTGTTTTCCCCTTATCCTGGCCTTGCACCATCCAGAGAGATTACCTTGTTTTTTTGTTTTTTCATACCTTGTCTTACTTTTTACCCCCTCATGCTTTTAACACTGTAACTGGACAAGACTCTGCTGTAATTTACATCTGGGGGAAGTAAGTGAATTAAGATGGGGTCTACTAGGACCCCAGAAGTAATTGTAGATGCACTAAGGTGCAGCTTAGATTTTTTTAGATTTTTTCCCCTAACTTTTGACTTAATGATGATAGCCTGAAAAAAAATTATGAGTAAGGACATATCTTCAGTCTTTTTCTGAATAGTGCCTGCCTTCCTACCACTCCAGAAAGACAGTTATCTTCAGTGTACAACTCTGGAGTTAGATTGCGATGAAAAGTACACTGCAGAGGGTCTGGGAGAAGAAACCAAAGCACCTGGATATAATTCACAAAGAGAAAAGGACTTTGCATAAAAGGAATGAACTGCCAAAATCTTATCAGGGGAACCAAGTGCTGTTATATGGCAACAGTAGTCAGTGCAGCACTCTGTCAGTGATCTGTTGGCATCACACACTACTCAATGCAACACACTGCCAGTGATTAGTTCTCACACACTACTCAGTGCAACACTTTGCCAGTGATCAGTTGTTATCACACACTACTCAGTGCAACACTCTGCCAGTGATCAGTTGGTATCACACATCTACTCAGTGCAACACTCTGCCAGTGATCAGTTGTTATCACACACTATTCAGTGCAGCACTCTGTCAGTGATCAGTCTGTATCACACACTACTCAATGCAACACACTGCCAGTGATTAGTTGTTCTCACACACTACTCAGTGCAACACTCTGCCAGTGATCAGTTGTTATCACACTACTCAGTGCAACACTCTGCCAGTGATCAGTTGATATCACACACTACTCAGTGCAACACTCTGCCAGTGATCAGTTGTTATCACACACTACTCAGTGCAACACTCTGCCAGTGATCAGTTGTTATCACACACTACTCAGTGAAACACTCTGCCAGTGATCAGTTGTTATCACACACTACTCAGTGCAACACTCTACCAGTGATCATTTATCACACACTACTTAGTGCAACACTTTGCCATTGATCAGTTATCACACACTACTCAATGCAATACTCTGTCAGTGATCAATTGTTCTCACACACTACTCAGTGCAATACTCTGCCAGTGATCAGTTTTATCATGCACTACTCAATGCAACACTCTGCCAGTGATCAGTTGTTATCACACACTACTCAGTGCAGCACTCTGCAAGTGATCAGTTTGTATCACACACTACTCAATGCAACACACTGCCAGTGATTAGTTGTTCTCACACACTACTCAGTGCAACACTCTGCCAGTGATCAGTTGTTATCACACACTACTCAGTGCAACACTCTGCCAGTGATCAGTTGGTATCACACATCTACTCAGTGCAACACTCTGCCAGTGATCAGTTGTTATCACACACTACTCAGTGCAGCACTCTGTCAGTGATCAGTCTGTATCACACACTACTCAATGCAACACACTGCCAGTGATTAGTTGTTCTCACACACTACTCAGTGCAACACTCTGCCAGTGATCAGTTGTTATCACACACTACTCAGTGCAATACTCTGCCAGTGATCAGTTGGTATCACACACTACTCAGTGCAACACTCTGCCAGTGATCAGTTGTTATCACACACTACTCAGTGCAACACTCTGCCAGTGATCAGTTGTTATCACACACTACTCAGTGCAACACTCTGCCAGTGATCAGTTGTTATCACACACTACTCAGTGCAACACTCTGCCAGTGATTAGTTGTTATCACACACTACTCAGTTCAATACTCTACCAGTGATCAGTTATCACACACTACTTAGTGCAACACTTTGCCATTGATCAGTTATCACACACTACTCAATGCAATACTCTGTCAGTGATCAATTGTTATCACACACTACTCAGTGCAATACTCTGCCAGTGATCAGTTTTATCATGCACTACTCAATGCAACACTCTGCCAGTGATCAGTTGTTCTCCCACAGTACTCAGTGCAACATTCTGCCAGTGATCAGTTGTTCACACACACTACTCAGTGCAGCACTCTACCAGTGATCAGTTACCACACACTACTCAGTGCAACATTCTGTCAGTGATCAGTTGTTCTCACACACTACTCACTGCAGCAGTCTACCAGTGATCAGTTGTCATCACACATTACTCAGTGCAGCACTCTGTCAGTGATCAGTTAAAGCACACTACTCAATGCAACATTCTGCCAGTGATCAGTTGGTATCACACACTACTCAGTGCAAAACAATGCTAGTGAGCAGTTGTTATCACACACTACTCAGTGAAACACTCTGCTAGTGATCAGTTGCTATCACACACATCCTGCCCAGACCACCACAAAGAGCTGCTTATTGAGTGTAGTGCTGATGACTGAATGTTACAGAAAGCAAATAATAATAATAATAACAATAATAATAAAAGTATGCACTCGTCTTGAGCAAAGCAAGAATAGTAAGTGTTTATTTAAAAAAAATGAAACTGTATCAGTCACTTTTATCCACAGACAGCTCCTACATCCTACAATTAAAGTCAACTTTGACTGAATATACCTCAGATATCAGATTTAATAAAACAAAAATAGCAAAAATTGGACAAAGTGATTTATTTTAAACCCCTGCACAATACACAGATGTGACCATCAATTATTTCCACATCGATCCCTTCAGCACTATAAACATTAAGTACACACAGTAAATGACACCATTTCCCTATCAATCCCTTCAGTAGTTTGTCCAAGCATTTACAAGTACTTCACTGATATCAAATGAAACATTTCCCTCAACAATCCTTTCAGTTATTTTTTCAAGTATGTAGAACCATTTCACTGACACCAAAATGAAGTATTTTCCCCAAAAACTCGTTCATTAGTTTGTCCAGGAATGGACAAGAACTTCACTGGCACTAAAATGAAATATTTCCCTAATAACCCCTTCAGTAGTTTGTTAATGTATGCACAAGCATCAGTATTAAACATTCCCCCAATGACACCTTCAGTAGTATATCCATGTATGTACAAGCACCAGTATTAAACATTCCCCCAATGACATCTTTAGTAGTATATCCATGTATGCACAAGCACCAGTATAAATCATTCCCCCAATGACACCTTCAGTAGTATATCCATGTATGTACAAGCACCAGTATTAAAAATTCCCCAATGACACCTTCAGTAGTATATCCATGTATGCACGAACACCACTATTAAACATTCCCCCAATGGCACCTTCAGTAGTATTTCAATGTATGTACAAGCACCAATATTAAGCATTCCCCAGTGACACCTTCAGTAGTATATCCATGTAGGCACAAGCACCAGTGTTAAACATTCCACCAATGACACCTTCAGTCGTATATCCATGTATGTACAAGCACCAGTATTAAACATTCCCCAATGACACCTTCAATAGTATATCCATGTATGTACAAGGACCAGTATTAAACATTCCCCCAATGACACCTTCAGTAGTATATCCATGTATGCACAAGCCCCAGTATTAAACATTCCCCAATGACACCTTCAGTAGTATATGCATGAATGCACAAGCACTATTATTAAACATACTCCCAATGACACCTTCAGTAGTATATCCATGTATGTACAAACACCAGTATTAAGCATTCCCTCAATGACACCTTCAGTAGTATATCCATGTATGCACAAGCACCAGTATTAAACATTCTGACAATGACACCTTCAGTAGTATATCCATGTATGTACAAGAACCAGTATTAAACATTCCCCCAATGACACCTTCAGTAGTATATCCATGTATGCAAAAGCACCAGTATTAAACATTCCCCCATGACCCCTTCAGTAGTATATCCATGTATGCACAAGCACCAGTATTAAACATTCCTCCAATAACCCCTTCAGTAGTATACCCATGTATGTACAAGCACGAGGATTAAACATTCTCCCAATGACCCCTTCAGTAGTATATCCATGTATGTGCAAGCACCAGTATTAAACATTCCTCCAATAACCCCTTCAGTAGTATATCCATGTATGTACAAGCACCAGTATTAAACATTCCTCCAATGACACCTTCAGTAGTATATCCACTTATATACAAGCACCAGTATTAAACATTCCCCAATGGCACCTTCAGTAGTATACCCATGCAAGCACAAGCACCAGTATTAAACATTCCACTAATGACACCTTCAGAAGTATATCCATGTATGTACAAGTATAAGTATTAAACATTCCCCCAATGACACCTTCAGTAGTATATCCATATATGCACAAGCAAAAGAATTAAAATTCTCCCAATGATACCTTCAGTACTATATCCATGCATGCACAAGCACCAGTATTAAACATTCCCTCAATGACACCTTCAGTAGTATATATATGTATGCACAAGCACCAGTGTTAAACATTCCCCAATGACCAAGCCAGGAGTATATCCATGTATGCACAAGCAACAGTATTAAACATTCCAACAATGACACCTTCAGTAGTATATCCATGTATGTACAAGCACCAGTATTAAACATTCCCCCAATGACATCTTTAGTAGTATATCCATGTATGCACAAGCACCAGTATAAATCATTCCCCCAATGACACCTTCAGTAGTATATCCATGTATGTACAAGCACCAGTATTAAAAATTCCCCAATGACACCTTCAGTAGTATATCCATGTATGTACAAGCACCAGTATTAAACATTCCCCCAATGACACCTTTAGTAGAATATCCATGTATGCACAAACACCAGTATTAAACATTCCACAATGAACAAACCAGTAGTATATCCATGTATGCACAAGCAGCAGCATTAAACATTCCCCAATGACACCTTCATTAGTATATCCATGTATGCACAAGCACCAATATTAAACATTCCCCAAATGACCCATTCAGAAGTATATCCATGTATGTACAAGTACCAGTATTAAACATTCCTCCAATGACACCTTCAGTAGCATATCCATGTATGTACAAGCACCAGTATTAAACATTCCCTCAATGACACCTTCAGTAGTATATCCATGTATGTACAATCACCAGTATTAAACATACTCCCAATAACACCTTCAGTAGTATATCCATGTAGGAACAAGCACCCGTATTAAACATTCCCCCAATGATACCTTCAGTAGTATAGCCATGTATGCACAAGCACCAGTATTAAACATTCCCTGAATGACGCCTTCAGTAGTCTATCCATGTATGTACAAGCACCAGTATTAAAAATCCCCCCAATTACACCTTCAGTAGTATATCCATGTAAGTACAAGCACCATTATTAAACATTTCCCTAATGACACCTTCAGTAGTATATCCATGTATGCACAAGCACCAGTATAAACATTCCCCAATGACACCTTCAGTAGTATATCCATGTATGTACAATCACCAGTATTAAACATTCCTCTATTGACACCTTCAGTAATATATCCACGTATGCACAAGCACCAGTATTAAACATTCCCCCAATGACACCTTCAGTAGTATATCCATGTATGCACAAGCATCAGTATTAAACATTCCGACAATGACACCTTCAGTAGTATATCCATGTATGTACAAGCACCAGTATTAAACATTCCCACAATGACACCTTCAGTAGTATATCCATATTTGCACAAGCAGCAATATTAAACATTACATAAATGACCCCTTCAGTAGTATATCCATGTATGCGCAAACACCAGTATGAAACATTCCCCCAATGACCCCTTCAGTAGTATATCCATGTATGTACAAGCACCAGTATTAAACATTCCCCCAATTACACCTTCAGTAGTATATCCATATATGTACAAGCAACAGTATAAAACATTCCCCCAATGACCCCTTCAGTAGTATATCCATGTATGCACAAGCACCAGTATTAAACATTCCCCCAATGACACCTTCAGTAGTATATCCATACATGCACCAGCACCAGTATTAAACATTCCCCAAAGAAACCTTCAGTATTATATCCATGTATGCACAAACACCAGTATTAACCATTCTCCCAATGACACCTTCAGTAGTATATCCATGTATGCATTAACACCAGTATTAAACATTCCGCAAATGGCACATTCAGTAGTATATCCATGTATGCACGAACACCAATATTAAACATTCCCCCAATGGCACCTTCAGTAGTATTTCAATGTATGTACAAGCACCAATATTAAGCATTCCCCAGTGACACCTTCAGTAGTATATCCATGTAGGCACAAGCACCAGTGTTAAACATTCCACCAATGACACCTTCAGTAGTATATCCATGTATGTACAAGCACCAGTATTAAACATTCCCCAATGACACCTTCAATAGTATATCCATGTATGTACAAGGACCAGTATTAAACATTCCCCCAATGACACCTTCAGTAGTATATCCATGTATGCACAAGCCCCAGTATTAAACATTCCACCAATGACACCTTCAGTAGTATATCGATGTATGTAAAAGCACCAGTATTAAACATTCCCCAATGACACCTTCAGTAGTATATCCATGTATGTACTAACACCAGTATTAAGCATTCCCTCAATGACACCTTCAGTAGTATATCCATGTATGCACAAGCACCAGTATTAAACATTCCGACAATGACACCTTCAGTAGTATATCCATGTATGTACAAGCACCAGTATTAAACATTCCCACAATGACACCTTCAGTAGCATATCCATGTATGCACAAGCACCAGTATTAAACATTCCCCCATGACCCCTTCAGTAGTATATCCATGTATGCACAAGCACCAGTATTAAACATTCCTCCAATAACCCCTTCAGTAGTATACCCATGTATGTACAAGCACCAGGATTAAACATTCTGCCAATGACCCCTTCAGTAGTATACCCATGTATGTGCAAGCACCAGTATTAAACATTCCTCCAATAACCCCTTCAGTAGTATATCCATGTATGTACAAGCACCAGTATTAAACATTCCTCCAATGACACCTTCAGTAGTATATCCACTTATATACAAGCACCAGTATTAAACATTCCCCAATGGCACCTTCAGTAGTATACCCATGTAAGCACAAGCACCAGTATTAAACATTCCACTAATGACACCTTCAGAAGTATATCCATGTATGTAAAAGTATAAGTATTAAACATTCCCCCAATGACACCTTCAGTAGTATATCCATATATGCACAAGCAACAGAATTAAAATTCTCCCATGATACCTTCAGTACTATATCCATGCATGCACAAGCACCAGTATTAAACATTCCCTCAATGACACCTTCAGTAGTATATATATGTATGCACAAGCACCAGTGTTAAACATTCCCCAATGACCAAGTCAGTAGTATATCCATGTATGCACAAGCAACAGTATTAAACATTCCAACAATGACACCTTCAGTAGTATATCCATGTATGTACAAGCACCAGTATTAAACATTCCCCCAATGACACCTTCAGTAGAATATCCATGTATGCACAAACACCAGTATTAAACATTCCACAATGAACAAACCAGTAGTATATCCATGTATGCACAAGCAACAGCATTAAACATTCCCCAATGACACCTTCATTAGTATATCCATGTATGCACAAGCACCAGTATTAAACATTCCCCTAATGACCCATTCAGAAGTATATCCATGTATGTACAAGTACCAGTATTAAACATTCCCCTAATGACACCTTCAGTAGCATATCCATGTATGTACAAGCACCAGTATTAAACATTCCCTCAATGACACCTTCAGTAGCATATCCATGTATGTACAAGCACCAGTATTAAACATTCCCTCAATGACACGTTCAGTTGTATATCCATGTATGTACAATCACCAGTATTAAACATACTCCCAATAACACCTTCAGTAGTATATCCATGTATGAACAAGCACCCATATTAAACATTCCCCCAATGATACCTTCAGTAGTATAGCCATGTATGCACAAGCACCAGTATTAAACATTCCCCAAATGATGCCTTCAGTAGTCTATCCATGTATGTACAAGCACCAGTATTAAAAATCCCCCCAATTACACCCTCAGTAGTATATCCATGTAAGTACAAGTACCATTATTAAACATTTCCCTAATGACACCTTCAGTAGTATATCCATGTATGCACAAGCACCAGTATCAAACATTCCCCAATGACACCTTCAGTAGTATATCCATGTATGTACAATCACCAGTATTAAACATTCCTCTATTGACACCTTCAGTAATATATCCACGTATGCACAAGCACCAGTATTAAACATTCACCCAATGACACCTTCAGTAGTATATCCATGTATGTACAAGCACCAGTACTAAACATTCCCCCAATGACACCTTCAGTAGTATATCACAATATGTACAAGCACCAGTATTAAGCATTCCCCCAATGACACCTTCAGTAGTATATCCATGTATGCACAAGCATCAGTATTAAACATTCCGACAATGACACCTTCAGTAGTATATCCATGTATGTACAAGCACCAGTATTAAACATTCCCACAATGACACCTTCAGTAGTATATCCATATTTGCACAAGCAGCAGTATTAAACATTACATAAATGACCCCTTCAGTAGTATATCCATGTATGCACAAACACCAGTATGAAACATTCCCCCAATGACCCCTTCAGTAGTATATCCATGTATGTACAAGCACCAGTATTAAACATTCCCCCAATGACACCTACAGTAGTATATCCATATATGTACAAGCAACAGTATAAAACATTCCCCCAATGACCCCTTCAGTAGTATATCCATGTATGCACAAGCACCAGTATTAAACATCCCC
This sequence comes from Protopterus annectens, assembly GCF_019279795.1. Lineage (NCBI taxonomy): Eukaryota > Metazoa > Chordata > Ceratodontiformes > Protopteridae > Protopterus > Protopterus annectens. The sequence goes on from NC_056745.1 coordinate 1,509,733,344, forward strand.
CCAATGACACCTTCAGTAGTATATCCATACATGCACCAGCACCAGTATTAAACATTCCCCAAAGAAACCTTCAGTATTATATCCATGTATGCACAAACACCAGTATTAACCATTCTCCCAATGACACCTTCAGTAGTATATCCATGTATGCATTAACACCAGTGTTAAACATTCCGCAAATGGCACGTTCAGTAGTATATCCATGTATGCACGAACACCACTATTAAACATTCCCCCAATGGCACCTTCAGTAGTATTTCGATGTATGTACAAGCACCAATATTAAGCATTCCCCAGTGACACCTTCAGTAGTATATCCATGTAGGCACAAGTACCCGTGTTAAACATTCCACCAATGACACCTTCAGTAGTATATCCATGTATGTACAAGCACCAGTATTAAACATTCACCAATGACACCTTCAATAGTATATCCATGTATGTACAAGGACCAGTATTAAACATTCCCCCAATGACACCTTCAGTAGTATATCCATGTATGCACAAGCCCCAGTATTAAACATTCCACCAATGACACCTTCAGTAGTATATCCATGTATGTAAAAGCACCAGTATTAACCATTCCCCAATGACACCTTCAGTAGTATACCCATGTATGTACAAGCACCAGTATTAAGCATTCCCTCAATGACACCTTCAGTAGTATATCCATGTATGCACAAGCACCAGTATTAAACATTCTGACAATGACACCTTCAGTAGTATATCCATGTATGTACAAGCACCAGTATTAAACATTCCCCCAATGACACCTTCAGTAGCATATCCATGTATGCACAAGCACCAGTATTAAACATTCCCCCATGACCCCTTCAGTAGTATATCCATGTATACACAAGCACCAGTATTAAACATTCCTCCAATAACCCCTTCAGTAGTATACCCATGTATGTACAAGCACCAGGATTAAACATTCTCCCAATGACCCGTTCAGTTGTATACCCATGTATGTGCAAGCACCAGTATTAAACATTGCTCCAATAACCCCTTCAGTAGTATATCCATGTATGTACAAGCACCAGTATTAAACATTCCTCCAATGACACCTTCAGTAGTATATCCACTTATATACAAGCACCAGTATTAAACATTCCCCAATGGCACCTTCAGTAGTATACCCATGTAAGCACAAGCACCAGTATTAAACATTCCACTAATGACACCTTCAGACGTATATCCATGTATGTACAAGTATAAGTATTAAACATTCCCCCAATGACACGCTCAGTAGTATATCCATATATGCACAAGCAACAGAATTAAAATTATCCCAATGACACCTTCAGTACTATATCCATGCATGCAAAAGTACCAGTATTAAACATTCCCTCAATGACACCTTCAGCAGTATATATATGTATGCACAAGCACCAGTGTTAAACATTCCCCAATGACCAAGTCAGTAGTATATCCATGTATGCACAAGCAACAGTATTAAACATTCAAACAATGACACCTTCAGTAGTATATCCATGTATGTACAAGCACCAGTATTAAACATTCCCCCAATGACACCTTCAGTAGAATATCCATGTATGCACAAACACCAGTATTAAACATTCCACAATGAACAAACCAGTAGTATATCCATGTATGCACAAGCAACAGCATTAAACATTCCCCAATGACACCTTCATTAGTATATCCATGTATGCACAAGCACCAGTATTAAACATTCCCCTAATGACCCATTCAGAAGTATATCCATGTATGTACAAGTACCAGTATTAAACATTCCCCCAATGACACCTTCAGTAGCATGTCCATGTATGTACAAGCACCAGTATTAAACATTCCCTCAATGACACCTTCAGTAGCATATCCATGTATGTACAAGCACCAGTATTAAACATTCCCTCAATGACACCTTCAGTAGTATATCCATGTATGTACAATCACCAGTATTAAACATACTCCCAATAACACCTTCAGTAGTATATCCATGTATGAACAAGCACCCGTATTAAACATTCCCCCAATGATACCTTCAGTAGTATAGCCATGTATGCACAATCACCAGTATTAAACATTCCCCGAATGACGCCTTCAGTAGTCTATCCATGTATGTACAAGCACCAGTATTAAAAATCCCCCCAATTACACCTTCAGTAGTATATCCATGTAAGTACAAGTACCATTATTAAACATTTCCCTAATGACACCTTCAGTAGTATATCCATGTATGCACAAGCACCAGTATCAAAAATTCCCCAATGACACCTTCAGTAGTATATCCATGTATGTACAATCACCAGTATTAAACATTCCTCTATTGACACCTTCAGTAATATATCCACGTATGCACAAGCACCAGTATTAAACATTCCCCCAATGACACATTCAATAGTATATCCATGTATGTACAAGCACCAGTACTAAACATTCCCCCAATGACACCTTCAGTAGTATATCAAAATATGTACAAGCACCAGTATTAAGCATTCCCCCAATGACACCTTCAGTAGTATATCCATGTATGCACAAGCATCAGTATTAAACATTCCGACAATGACACCTTCAGTAGTATATCCATGTATGTACAAGCACCAGTATTAAACATTCCCACAATGACACCTTCAGTAGTATATCCATATTTGCACAAGCAGCAGTATTAAACATTACATAAATGACCCCTTCAGTAGTATATCCATGTATGCACAAACACCAGTATGAAACATTCCCCCAATGACCCCTTCAGTAGTATATCCATGTATGTACGAGCACCAGTATTAAACATTCCCCCAATGACACCTTCAGTAGTATATCCATGTATGTACAAGCAACAGTATAAAACATTTCCCCAATGACCCCTTCAGTAGAATATCCATGTATGCACAAGCACCAGTATTAAACATTCCCCCAATGACACCTTCAGTAGTATATCCATACATGCACCAGCACCAGTATTAAACATTCCCCAAAGAAACCTTCAGTATTATATCCATGTATGCACAAACACCAGTATTAAAAATTCTCCCAATGACACCTTCAGTAGTATATCCATGTATGCATTAACACCAGTGTTAAACATTCCGCAAATGGCACGTTCAGTAGTATATCCATGTATGTAGAAGCACCAGTATTAAGCATTCCCTCAATGACACCTTCAGTAGTATATCCATGTACGCACAAGCACAGGTATTACACATTCCCCCATTGACACCTTCAGTAGTGTATCCATGTATGTACAAGCACCAGTATTAAACATTCCCCAATGACAACTTCAGCTATATACCCATGTATGCACAAGCACCAGTATTAAACATTCTCACAATGACACCTTCAGTAGTATATCCATATATGTACAAGCACCAGTATTAAGCATTCCACAAATTACAACTTCAGTAGTATATCCATGTATGCACAAGCGCCAGCATTAAACATGCCACCAATGACACCTTCAGTAGTATATCCTTTTATGTACAAGCACCAGTATTAAACATTCCCACAATGACACCTTCAGTAGTATAACCATGTACGCACAAGCATCAGTATTAAACATTCCCCCAATGACCCCTTCAGTAGTATATCCATGTATGTACAAGCACCAGTATTAAAGAGTCCCCTAATGACACCTTCAGTAGTATCTCCATGTATGTACATGCACCAGTATTAAACATTCCCCAAATGACACCTTCTTAGTATATCCATGTATGTACAAGCACCAGTATTAAACATTCCCCCAAAGACACCTTCAGTAGTATATCCATGTATGCACAAGCACCAGTATTAAACATTCCACCAATGACATCTTCAGTAGTATATCCATATATGTGCAAGCACTAGTATTAAACATTCCCTCAATGACACCTTCAGTAGTATATCCATCTATGCACAAACACCAGTATTAAACATTCCCCAATGACACCTTCAGTAGTATATCCATATATGTACAAGCACCAGTATTAAACATTCCCCCAATGACATCTTCAGTGGTACATCCATGTATGTACAAGCACCAGTATCAAACATTCCCGCAATGACACCTTCAGTCGTATATCCATGTATGCACAAACACCAGCATTATACATTCCCGCAATGACACCTTCAGAAGTATATCCATATATGTACAAGCACCAGTATTAATCATTCCCCCAATGACCCCTTCAGTTGTAAATCCATGTATGCACAAGCACCAGTATCAAACATTCGCCCAATGACACCTGCAGTAGTATATCCATGTATGTACAATCACCAGTATTAAACATTCCCCCAATGAAACCTTCAGTAGTATATCAATGTATGCACAAGCACCAGCATTAAACATTCACCCAATGACACCATCAGTAGTATATCCATGTATGAACAAGCACCAGTACTAAACATTCCCCCAATGACACCTTCAGTAGTATATCAAAGTATGTACAAGCACCAGTATTAAGCATTCCCTCAATGACACCTTCAGTAGAATATCCATGTATGCACAAGCATCAGTATTAAACATTCCGACAATGACACCTTCAGTAGTATAGCCATGTATGTACAAACACCAGTATTAAACCTTCCCACAATGACACCTTCAGCAGTATATTCATGTTTGAACAAGCACCAGTATTAAACATTCCCTAAATGACCCCTTCAGTAGTATATCCATGTATGCACAAGAACCAGTATTAAACATTCCTCCAATGACCCCTTCAGTAGTATATCCATGTATGTTCAAGTACCAGTATTAAATATTCCCCAAAGACACATTCAGTAGTATATCCATGTATGTACAAGCACCAGTATGAAACATTCCCCTAATGACACCTTCAGTAGTAAATCCATGTATCTACAAGCTCCAGTATTAAACATTCCCCAAATGATACCTTCAGTAGTATATTCATGTATGTACAAGCACCAGTATTAAACATTCCCCCAATGACACCTTCAGTAGTATATCCATGTTTGCACAAGCACCAGTATTAAACATTCCCCCAATTATACCTTCAGTTGTATATCCATATATGTACAAGCACCAGTATTAAACATTCCCTCAGTGAAACCTTCAATAGTATACCCATGTATGCACAAGCACCAGTATTAAACATTTCCCCAATGACACCTTCAGTAGTATATCCATGTATATACAAGCACCAGTATTAAACATTCTTCCAATGACACCTTCAGTAGTATATCCATGCATGTACAAGCACCAGTATTAAACATTCCCCAATGACACCTTCAGTATTATATCCATGTATGCACAAACACCTGTATTAACCATTCTCCCAAAGACACCTTCAGTAGTATATAAAATGTATGCACAAACACCAGTATTAAACATTCCCCAAATGGCACCTTCAGTAGTATATCCATGTATGTACAACCAACAGTATTAAGCATTCCCCCAATAACACCTTCAGTAGTATATCCATGTATGCACAAGCAACAGTATTACACATTCCCCCAATGACACCTTCAGTAGTGTATCCATGTATGTACAAGCACCAGTATTAAGCATTCCCCCAATGACACCTTCAGTAGTATATCCATGTATGCACAAGCACCAGTATCAAACATTCCTCCAATGACACCTACAGTAGTATATCCATGTATGTACAAGCACCAGTATTAAGCATTCCCCTAATTACACCTTCAGTAGTATATCCATGTATGCACAAGCACCAGTATTAAACATTCTGACAATTACACCTTCAGTAGTATATCCTTGTATGTACAATCACCAGTATTAAACATTCCTCCAATGACACCTTAAGTAGTATATCCATGTATGCACAAGCACCAGTATTATACATTCCCCCAATGACCCCTTCAGTAGCATATCCATGTATGCACAAGCAACAATATTAAATATTCCTTCAATGACCCCTTCTGCAGTATATCCATGTATGTACAAGCACCAGTATTAAACATTCCCCAATGACACTGTCAGTAGTATATCCATGTATGTACAAGCACCAGTATTAAGCATTCCCCAAATGACACCTTCAGTACTACATCCATGTATGTACAAGCACCAGTATTAAACATTAACCCAATGACACCTTCAGTAGTATATCCATGTATGCACAAGTACCAGTATTAAACATTCCCCCAATTACACCTTCAGTAGTATATGCATGGATGTACAAGCACCAGTATTAAACATTCCCCCAATTACACCTTCAGTAGTATATCCATGTATACACAAGCACCAATATTAAACATTCCCTGATTGACACATTCAGTAGTATTTCCATGTATGCACAAGCACTAATATTAAACATTCCCCAAATGACCCCTTAAGTAGCATATCCATGTATGCACAAACACTATTATTAAACATTCCCCCAATGACACCTTCAGTAGTATATCGATGTATGTACAAGCACCAGTATTAAACATTCCCCGATGACATCTTCAGTAATATATCCATATAGGTAAAAGCACTAGTATTAAACATTCCCCCAATGACACCTTCAGTAGTATATTCATGTATGCACAAACAACAGTATTAAACATTCTCCCAATGACACATTCAGTAGTATATTCGTGTATGCACAAACACCAGTATTAAACATTCCCCCAATGGCATCTTCAGTAGTATATCCATGTATGTACAAGCACCAGTATTAAGCATTCACCCAATGACACCTTCAGTAGTATATCCATGTATTCACAAGCACCTGCATTTAAAATTCTCCCAATGACAGCTTCAATAGTTTATCCATGTACGCACAAGCACCAGTATTAAAAATTCCCCTAATGACACCTTCAGTAATATATCCATGTATGTACAAGCACCAATATTAAGCATTCACCCAATGACACCTTCAGTGGTATATCCATCTATGCACAAGTACCAGTATTAAACATTCCAACAATGACACCTTCAGTAGTATATCAATGTTTGTACAAGCACCAGTATTAAACATTACCCCAATGACACCTTCAGTAGTATATCCATGTATGTACAAGCACCAGTATTAAACATTCCCCCAATGACACCTTCAGTAGTATATCCATGCATGCACAAGCACCAGTATTAAACATTCCCCAATGACACTTTCAGTATTATATCCATGTATGCACAAACACAAGTATTAACCATTCAACCAATGACACCACCAATGGTATATAAAATCTATGCACAAACACCAGTATTAAACTTTCCCCAAATGGCGCCTTCAGTAGTCTGTCCATGTATGTACAAGCAACAGTATTAAACATTCCCCCAATGACACCTTCAATAGTATATCCATGTATGCACAAGCAACAGTATTACACATTACCCCAATGACACCTTCAGTAGTGTATCCGTGTATGTGCAAGCACTAGTATTAAACATTCCCCCAATGACACCTTCAGTAGTATATCCATGTATGCATAAGCATCAGTATTAAACATTCCCTTAATGACACCTTCGGAAGTATATCCATGTATGTACAAGCACCAGAATTAAGCATTCCACTAATTACACCTTCAGTAGTATATCCATGTATGCACAAGCACCAGTATTAAACATTCTGACAATTACACCTTCAGTAGTATATCCTTGTATGTACAAGCACTAGTATTAAACATTCCGCCAATGACACCTTCAGTAGCATATCCATGTATGTACAAGCACCAGTATTAAACATTCCCTCAATGACACCTTCAGTAGTATATCCATGTATGTACAAGCACCAGTATTAAACATTCCCCAATGACACCTTCAGTAGTATATCCATATAGGTACAAGCACCAGTATTAAACATTCCCCCAATGACCCCATCAGTAGAAAATCCATGGTTGCACAAGCACCAGTATTAATAATTCCCCAATGACAAATTCAGTAGTATATCCATGTATGTACAAGCACCAGTATTAAACATTCCCCCAATGGCACCTTCAGTACTATATCCATGTATGTACAAGCACCAGTATTCAGCATTCCCCCAATGCCACCTTCAGTAGTATATCCGTGTATGCACAAGCACCTGTATGAATAATTCTTCCAATGACAGCTTCAATAGTTTATCCATGTATGCACAAGCACCAGTATTAAAAATTCCCCTAATGACACCTTCAGTAATCTATCCATGTATGTACAAGCACCAATATTAAGCATTCACCCAATTACACCTTCAGTGGTATATCCATGTATGCACAAGCACCAGTATTAAACATTCCAACAATGACACCTTCAGTAGTATATCAATGTTTGTACAAGCACCAGTATTAAACATTCCCCCAATGACACCTTCAGTAGTATATCCATATAGGTACAAGCACCAGTATTAAACATTCCCCCAATGACCCCATCAGTAGAAAATCCATGGTTGCACAAGCACCAGTATTAATAATTCCCCAATGACAAATTCAGTAGTATATCCATGTATGTACAAGCACCAGTATTAAACATTCCCCCAATGGCACCTTCAGTAGTATATCCATGTATGTACATCACCAGTATTCAGCATTCCCCCATGACACCTTCAGTAGTATATCCGTGTATGCACAAGCACCTGTATGAAAAATTCTTCCAATGACAGCTTCAATAGTTTATCCGTGTACGCAAAAGCACCAGTATTAAAAATTCCCCTAAAGACACCTTCAGTAATATATCCATGTATGTACAAGCACCAATATTAAGCATTCACCCAATTACACCTTCAGTGGTATATCCATGTATGCACAAGCACCAGTATTAAACATTCCAACAATGACACCTTCAGTAGTATATCAATGGTTGTACAAGTACCAGTATTAAACATTCCCCCAATGACACCTTCAGTAGTATATCCATGTATGTACAAGCACCAGTATTAAAAATTCCCCCAATGACACCTTCAGTAGTATATCCATGCATGCACAAGCACTAGTATTAAACAATCCCCAATGACATTTTCAGTATTATATCCATGTATGCACAAACACAAGTATTAACCATACTCCCAATGACACCGCCAATGGTATATAAAATCGATGCACAAACACCAGTATTAAACATTCCCAAATGGCGCCTTCAGTAGTATATCCATGTATGCACAAGCACCAGTATTAAACTTCCCTCATCGACACCTTCGGTAGTATATCCATGTATGTACAAGCACCAGAATTATGCATTCCACTAATTACACCTTTAATAGTATATCCATGTATGCACAAGCACCAGTATTAAATATTCCGACAATTACACCTTCAGTAGTATATCCTTGTATGTACAAGCACTAGTATTAAACATTCCCCCAATGACACCTTCAGTAGTATATCCATGTATGCACAAGCAACAATATTAAACTTTCCCTCAATAACCCCTTCTGTAGTATATCCACGTATGTACAAGCTCCAGTATTAAACATTCCCCAGTCACACCGTCAGTAGTATATCCATGTATGTACAAGCACCAGTATTAAGCATTCCCCAAATGACACCTTCAGTAGTACATCCATGTATGTACAAGCACCAGTATTAAACATTCCCCCAATGACACCTTCAGTAGTATATCCATGTATGCAAAAGCACCAGTATTAAACATTACCTGAATGACACATTCAGTAGTATTTCCATGTATGCACAAGCACCAGTATTAAGCATTCCCCAAATGACCCCTTCAGTAGCATATCCATGTATGCACAAGCACTATTATTAAACATTCCCCCAATGACACATTCAGTAGTATATCCATGTATGTACAAGCACCAGTATTAAACATTCCTCAATGACACCTTCAGTAGTATATCCATATATGTACAAGCTCCAGTATTAAACATTCCCCCAATGACCTCTTGAGTAGTATATACATGTATGCACAAACAGCAGTATTAAACATTCCCCCAATGACACCTTCAGTAGTAAATCAATGTATGTACAATCACCAGTATTAAACATTCCCCCAATGACCCCTTCAGTAGTATATCCATGTATGCACAAGCACCAGTATTAAACATTTCCCCAATGACCCCTTCATTAGTATATCCAAGTATGCACACGCACCAGTATTAAACATTCCCTTAATGACCCCCTGAGTAGTCTGTCCATGTATGTACAAGCAACAGTATTAAGCATTCCCCCAATGACACCTTCAGTAGTATATCCATGTATGCACAAGCAACAGTATTACACATTCCCCCAATGACACCTTCAGTAGTGTATCCATGTATGTACAAGCACCAGTATTAAACATTTCCCCAATGACACCTTCAGTAGTATATCCATGTATGCACAAGCACCAGTATTAAACATTCCCTCAATGACACCTTCGGTAGTATATCCATGTATGTACAAGCACCAGAATTAAGCATTCCACTAATTACACCTTCAATAGTATATCCATGTATGCACAAGCAACAATATTAAACTTTCCCTCAATAACCCCTTCTGTAGTATATCCATATATGTACAAGCACCAGTATTAAACATTCCCCAGTCACACCGTCAGTAGTATATTCATGTATGTACAAGCACCAGTATTAAGCATTCCCCAAATGATACCTTCAGTAGTACATCCATGTATGTACAAGCCCCAGTATTAAACATTCACCCAATTACACCTTCAGTAGTATATCAATGTATGCAAAAGCACCAGTATTAAACATTCCCCCAATGGCACCTTCAGTAGTATATCCATGTATGTACAAGCACCAGTATTAAACATTCCCCCAATGACACCTTCAGTAGTATATCCATGTATGCACAACCACTAGTATTAAACATTCCCTGAATGACACATTCAGTAGTATTTCCATGTATGCACAAGCACCAGTATTAAGCATTCCCCAAATGACCCCTTCAATAGCATATCCATGTATGCACAAGCACTATTATTAAACATTCCCCCAATGACACATTCGGTAGTATATCCATGTATGTACAAGCACCAGTATTAAACATTCCCCAATGACACCTTCAGTAGTATATCCATATATGTACAAGCTCCAGTATTAAACATTCCCCCAATGACCTCTTGAGTAGTATATACATGTATGCACAAACAGCAGTATTAAACATTCCCCCAGTGACACCTTCAGTAGAAAATCAATATATGTACAGTCACCAGTATTAAACATTCCCCCAATGACCCCTTCAGTAGTATATCCATGTATGCACAAGCACCAGTATTAAACATTTCTCCAATGACCCCTTCATTAGTATATCCAAGTATGCACATGCACCAGTATTAAACATTCCCTTAATGACCCCCTGAGTAGTATACCCATGTATCTACAAGCACCAGTATTAAACATTCCCCCAATGACACCTTCAGTAGTATATTCATATATGTTCAAGCACCAGTATTAAACATTCTCCCAATGACACCTTCTGTAGTATATCCATTTATGTACAAGCACCAGTATTAAACATTCCCTCAATGACACCGTCACTATTATTTCCATGTATGCATAAGCACCAGTATTAAACATTCTCCCAATAACACCTTCAGTAGTATATCTATGTATGTACAAGCACCAGTATTAAACGTTCTCCCAATGGCACCTTCTGTAGTATTTTCATTTATGTACAAGCACCAGTATTAAACATTCCCCCAACGACACTTTCAGTAGTATATCCATGTATGCACAAGCACCAGTATTAAACATTCCCCCAATGACACCTTCACTAGTATATCCATATATGTACAAGCACCAGTATTAAACATTCCCCCAATGACACCTTCAGTAGTATATCCATGTACGTACAAGCAAAAGTATTAAACATTCCCCCAATGACACCTACAGTAGTATATCCATGTATGTAGAAGCACCAGTATTAAGGATTCCCTCAATGACACCTTCAGTAGTATATCCATGTATGCACAAGCACCAGTATTACACATTCCGCCAATGACACCTTCAGTAGTATATCCATGTATGTACAAGCACCAGTATTAAGCATTCCACAAATTACACCTTCAGTAGTATATCCATGTATGAACAAGCACCAGTACTAAACATTCCCCTAATGACACCTTCAGTAGTATATCAAAGTATGTACAAGCACCAGTATTAAGCATTCCCTCAATGACACCTTCAGTAGAATATCCATGTATGCACAAGCATCAGTATTAAACATTCTAACATTGACACCTTCAGTAGTATAGCCATGTATGTACAAGCACCAGTATTAAACATTCCCGCAATGACACCTTCAGCAGTATATCCATGTTTGAACAAGCACCAGTATTAAACATTCCCTAAATGACCCCTTCAGTAGTATATCCATGTATGCACAAGCACCTGTTTTAAACATTCCTCCAATGACCCCTTCAGTAGTATATCCATGTATGTTCAAGCACCAGTATTAAATATTCCCCAAAGACACATTCAGTAGTATATCCATGTATGTACATCCACCAGTATTAAACATTCCCCTAATGACACCTTCAGTAGTAAATCCATGCATCTACAAGCTCCAGTATTAAACATTCCCCAAATGATACCTTCAGTAGTATATCCATGTATGTACAAGCACCAGTATTAAACATTCCCCTAACGACACCTTCAGTAGTATATCCATGTATGCACAAGCACCAGTATTAAACATTCCCCCAATTATACCTTCTGTAGTATATCCATATATGTACAGGCACCAGTATTAAACATTCTTCCAATGACACCTTCAGTAGTATATCCATGCATGTACAAGCACCAGTATTAAACATTCCCCAATGACACGTTCTGTATTATATCCATGTATGCACAAACACCTGTATTAACCATTCTCCCAAAGACACCTTCAGTAGTATATAAAATGTATGCACAAACACCAGTATTAAACAATCCCCAAATGGCACCTTCAATAGTATATCCATGTATGTACAACCAACAGTATTAAGCATTCCCCCAATTACACCTTCAGTAGTATATCCATGTATGCACAAGCAACAGTATTACACATTCCCCCATCGACACCTTCAGTAGTGTATCCATGTATGTACAAGCACCAGTATTAAGCATTCCCCCAATGACACCTTCAGTAGTATATCCATGTATGCACAAGCACCAGAATCAAACATTCTCCCAATGACACCTACAGTAGTATACCCATGTATGTACAAGCACCAGTATTAAGCATTCCCCCAATTACACCTTCAGTAGTATATCCATGTATGCACAAGCACCAGTATTAAACATTCCGGCAATTACACCTTCAGTAGTATATCCTTGTATGTACAATCACCAGTATTAAACATTCCCCCAATGACACCTTAAGTAGTATATCCATGTATGCACAAGCACCAGTATTATACATTCTCCCAATGACCCCTTCAGTAGTATATCCATGTATGCACAAGCAACAATATTAAATATTCCTTCAATGACCCCTTCTGCAGTATATCCATGTATGTACAAGCACCAGTATTAAACATTCCCCAATGACACTGTCAGTAGTATATCCATGTATGTACAAGCACCAGTATTAAGCATTCCCCAAATGACACCTTCAGTAGTACATCCATGTATGTACAAGCACCAGTATTAAACATTCCCCTAATGACACCTTCAGTAGTATATCCATTTATGCACAAGTACCAGTATTAAACATTCCCCCAATGACACCTTCAGTAGTATATCCATGGATGTACAAGCACCAGTATTAAACATTCCCCCAATGACACCTTCAGTAGTATATCCATGTATGCACAAGCACCAATAATAAACATTCCCTGATTGACACATTCAGTAGTATTTCCATGTATGCACAAGCACCAGTATTAAGCATTCCCCAAATTACCCCTTAAGTAGCATATCCATGTATGTACAAACACTATTATTAAACATTCCCCCAATGACACCTTCAGTAGTATATCGATGTATGTACAAGCACCAGTATTAAACATTCCCCGATGACACCTTCAGTAGTATATCCATATAGGTACAAGCACCAGTATTAAACATTCCCCCAATGAACCCATCAGTAGAAAATCTATGGTTGCACAAGCACCAGTATTAATAATTCCCCAATGACAAATTCAGTAGTATATCCATGTATGTACAAGCACCAGTATTAAACATTCCCCCAATGACACCTTCAGTAGTATATCCATGTATGCACAAGCACCAGTATTAAACATTCCCCCAATGACACCTTCAGTAGTATATTCATGTATGCACAAACAACAGTATTAAAAATTCTCCCAACGACACCTTCAGTAGTATATCCGTGTATGCACAAACACCAGTATTAAACATTCCCCCAATGGCACCTTCAGTAGTATATCCATGTATGTACAAGCACCAGTATTAAGCATTCCCCCAATGACACCTTCAGTAGTATATCCGTGTAGTCACAAGCACCTGTATTTAAAATTCTCCCAATGACACCTTCAGTAGTATATCCGTGTATTCACAAGCACCTGTATTTAAAATTCTCCCAATGGCAGCTTCAATAGTTTATCCATGTACGCACAAGCAGCAGTATTAAAAATTCCCCTAATGACAACTTCAGTAATATATCCATGTACGTACAAGCACCAATATTAAGCATTCACCCAATGACACCTTCAGTGGTATTTCCATATATGCACAAGCACCAGTATTAAACATTCCAACAATGACACCTTCAGTAGTATATCAATGTTTTACAAGCACCAGTATTAAACATTACCCCAATGACACCTTCAGTAGTATATCCATGTATGTACAAGCACCAGTATTAAACATTCCCCCAATGACACCTTCAGTAGTATATCCATGCATGCACAAGCACCAGTATTAAACATTCCCCAATGACACTTTCAGTATTAAATCCATGTATGCACAAACACAAGTATTAACCATTCTACCAATGACACCGCCAATGGTATATAAAATCTATGCACAAATACCAGTATTAAAAATTCCCCAAATGGCGCCTTCAGTAGTCTGTCCATGTATGTACAACCAATAGTATTAAACATTCCCCCAATGACACCTTCAATAGTATATCCATGTATGCAAAAGCAACAGTATTACACATTCCCCCAATGACACCTTCAGTAGTGTATCCGTGTGAGTGCAAGCACTAGTATTAAACATTCCCCCAATGACACCTTCAGTAGTATATCCATGTATGCACAAGCACCAGTATTAAACATTCCCTCAATGACACCTTCGGTAGTATATCCATGTATGTAAAAGCACCAGAATTAAGCATTCCACTAATTACACCTTCAGTAGTATATCCATGTATGCACAAGCACCAGTATTAAACATTCCGACAATTACACCTTCAGTAGTATATCCTTGTATGTACAAGCACTAGTATTAAACATTCCCCCAATGACACCTTCAGTAGCATATCCATGTATGTACAAGCACCAGTATTAAACATTCCCTCAATGACAACTTCAGTAGTATATCCATGTATGTACAAGTTCCAGTATTAAACATTCCCCGATGACACCTTCAATAGTATATCCATATAGGTACAAGCACCAGTATTAAACATTCCCCCAATGACCCCATCAGTAGAAAATCCATGGTTGCACAAGCACCAGTATTAATAATTCCCCAATGACAAATTCAGTAGTATATCCATGTATGTACAAGCACCAGTATTAAACATTCCCCCAATGGCACCTTCAGTAGTATATCCATGTATGTACAAGCACCAGTATTAAGCATTCCCCCAATGACACCTTGAGTAGTATATCCGTGCATGCACAAGCACCTGTATGAAAAATTCTCCCAATGACAGCTTCAATAGTTTATCCATGTACGCACAAGCACCAGTATTAAAAATTCCCCTAATGACACCTTCAGTAATATATCCATGTATGTACAAGCACCAACATTAAGCATTCACCCAATTACACCTTCAGTGGTATATCCATGTATGCACAAGCACCAGTATTAAACATTCCAGCAATGACACCTTCAGTAGTATATCAATGTTTGTACAAGCACCAGTATTAAACATTCCCCCAATGACACCTTCAGTAGTATATCCATGTATGTACAAGCACCAGTATTAAACATTCCCCCAATGACACCTTCAGTAGTATATCCATGCATGCACAAGCACCAGTATTAAACATTCCCCAATGACACTTTCAGTATTATATCCATGTATGCACAAACACAAGTATTAACCATACTCCCAATGACACCTCCAATGGTATATAAAATCGATGCACAAACACCAGTATTAAACATTCCCAAATGGCTCCTTCAGTAGTCTGTCCATGTATGTACAAGCAACAGTATTAAGCATTCCCCCAATGACACCTTCAGTAGTATATCCATGTATGCACAAGCAACAGTATTACACATTCCCCCAATGACACCTTCAGTAGTGTATCCGTGTATGTACAAGCACTAGTATTAAACATTCCCCCTATGACACCTTCAGTAGTATATCCATGTATGCACAAGCACCAGTATTAAATATTCCCTCAATGACACCTTCGGTAGTATATCCATGTATGTACAAGCACCAGAATTAAGCATTCCACTAATTACACCTTCAATAGTATATCCATGTATGCACAAGCACCAGTATTAAACATTCTGACAATTACACCTTCAGTAGTATATCCTTGTATGCACAAGCACTAGTATTAAACATTCCCCCAATGACACCTTCAGTAGTATATCCATGTATGCAAGAGCAAAAATATTAAACTTTCCCTCAATAACCCCTTCTGTAGTATATCCATGTATGTACAAGCACCAGTATTAAACATTCCCCAGTCACACCGTCAGTAGTATATCCAATTATGTACAAGCACCAGTATTAAGCATTCCCCAAATGACACCTTCAGTAGTACATCCATGTATGTACAAGCACCAGTATTAAACATCCCCCCAATGACACCTTCAGTAGTATATCCATGTATGCAAAAGCACCAGTATTAAACATTCCCCCAATGGCATCTTCAGTAGTATATCCATGTATGTACAAGCACCAGTATTAAACATTCCCCCAGTGACACCTTCAGTATTTTATCCATGTATGCACAACCACCAGTATTAAACATTCCCTGAATGGCACATTCAGTAGTATTTCCATGTATGCACAAGCACCAGTATTAAGCATTCCCCAAATGACCCCTTCAGTAGCATATCCATGTATGCACAAGCACTATTATTAAACATTCCCCCAATGACACATTCAGTAGTATATCCATGTATGTACAAGCACCAGTATTAAACATTCCCCAATGACACCTTCAGTAGTATATCCATATATGTTCAAGCTCCAGTATTAAACATTCCCCAATGACCTCTTGAGTAGTATATACATGTATGCACAAACAGCAGTATTAAACATTCCCCCAATGACACCTTCATTAGTAAATCAATGTATGTACAATCACCAGTATTAAGCATTCCCCCAATGACCCCTTCAGTAGTATATCCATGTATGCGCAAGCACCAGTATTAAACATTTCCCCAATGACCCCTTCATTAGTATATCCATGTATGCACACGCACCAGTATTAAACATTCCCTTAACGACCTCCTCAGTAGTATAGCCATGTATCTACAAGCACCAGTATTAAACATTCCCCCAATGACACCTTCAGTAGTATATTCATATATGTACAAGCACCAGTATTAAACGTTCACCCAATGACACCTTCTGTAGTATATCCATTTATGTACAAGCACCAGTATTAAGCATTCCCTCAATGACACTGTGACTATTATTTCCATGTATGCATAAGCACCAGTATTAAACATTCTCCCAATGACACCTTCAGTAGTATATCCATGTATGTACAAGCACCAGTATTAAATGTTCTCCCAATGGCACCTTCTGTAGTATTTTCATTTATGTACAAGCACCAGTATTAAACATTCCCCCAACAACACTTTCAGTAGTATATCCATGTATGCACAAGCACCAGTATTAAACATTCCCCCAATGACACCTTCACTAGTATATCGCACCAGTATTAAACATTCCCCCAATGACACCTTCAGTAGTATATCCATGTACGTACAAGCAAAAGTATTAAACATTGCCCCAATGACACCTTCAGTAGTATATCCATATATGTACAAGCACCAGTATTAAACATTCCCCCAATGACATCTTCAGTAGTATGTCCATGTATGTACACGCACCAGTATTAAACATTCCCCCAATGACACCTTCAGTAGTATATCCATGTACGTACAAGCAAAAGTATTAAACATTGCCCCAATGACACCTTCAGTAGTATATCCATATATGTACAAGCACCAGTATTAAACATTCTCCCAATGATACCTTCAGTAGTATATCCAGGTATGTACACGCACCAGTATTAAACATTCCCCCAATCACACCTTCAGTAGTATATCCATGTATGTACAAGCACCAGTATTAAACATCCCCAATGACACCTTCAGTAGTATATCCATGTATGCACAAGCACCAGTATTAAACATTCCCCCAATGACCCCTTCAGTAGTATATCCATGTATGTACAAGCACCAGTATTAAACATTCCCCCAATGACCCTTTCAGTAGTATATCCATGTATGTACAAGCACCAGTTTTAAACATTCCCCCAATGACTCCTTCAGTAGTATATCCATGTATGTATAAGCACCAGTATTAAAACATTCCCCCAATGCCACCTTTAATAGTATATCCATGTATGCACAAGCACCAGTATTAAAAATGTCCCCAATGAAACCTTCAGTAGTATATCCATGTATGTATAAGCACCAGTAATAAACATTCCCCCAATGCCACCTTTAGTAGTATATCCATGTATGCAGAAGCACCAGTATTAAACATTCCCCCAATTACACCTTTAGTAGTATATCCATATATGTACAAGCACCAGTATTAAACACTCCCGCAATTACACCTTCAGTAGTATATCCATGTATGTATAAGCAAAAGTATTAAACATTGCCCCAATGACACCTTCATTAGTATATCCATATATGTACAAGCACCAGTATTAAACATTCCCCCAATGACACCTTCAGTAGTATATCCATGTATGCACAAACACCAGTATTAAACATTCCCCAATGACCCCTTCAGTAGTATATCCATGTATGTACAAGCACCAGTATTAAACATTCCCCCAATGACATCTTCAGTAGTATATCCATGTATGTACATGCACCAGTATTAACCATTCCCCCAATTACACCTTCAGTAGTATATCCACGTATGCATAAGCACCAGTGTTAAACATTCCCCCAAAGACACCTTCAGTAGTATATCCATTTATGTACAACTGCCAAAATCACCCCTTCAGTAACATGCCCATGTGCACACAACCACTACACTAATACTAAAATGAAACATTTTCTCCAATGACCTATTCAGTAGTTTGTCCATGTATACACAAGCACTTAAAGGAAACATTTCCCCAAGCAATCTCTTAGTTTGTCCATGCACATATGCACACGTATACTTAAATGCATGCACACTCTCCCCCTCACAGTTTAAGTACTTATCTTCTTCCCACATCCTGTCTGTAGCACACATAGTGCCAGAAAAAAAACTTTATAATAAATTTAAAAAAACAAGAGTTTCCCATGTTCATATTTCCTCTTTCACATCAACAACTTCCTTCTCATTGGGTCAAGCTGCCACTCTCACTAGATGTAGCCTGAGCCAATAGAAAGGGCTCATCTCTGCATGATGCAGTATTCCGTGAATCACTCATTGGTTGACACTTCTGTCTGATTCATGATTGGGAAGCCTAATCGCAGACTGTTTCCAAACAGCCTGGTATGTAATCGCAAGAATCTTTTTTTTTTTTCAGATATTCTCAGGATTCTATTCATCCAACACAACAGAAAGTTGACTTTCTGAGTTAGTATTTTTTTTCTCTTTTAGCTGGGGGGGGGTGGCTGCAGCCCAGCAGCCTAGTATCATAAGCAGCCCTTGGGAACACCTCATATTGATTAAATTGCATTAGTGAAATGGCTACTGCATAAACTCTGCATAGATGTAGCCAAAGTTTTAATACCATTCATGACTTGCTAATTATCATTCAGAGTAACAATGTTTTTCTATTACCTGGCTACTTTTTCCATCAAGCAAAAGGAATAATACAGGAGGCTGCTATGGTCCTCAGATATGCCAGTGTTTGTATTGGTAGATGAGAAACAATTTATTTATGTATCATGGTATTAGATGGACACAGATGGCATAGTTTTGCTTCACAGATAGCATTTTTATTTTATAGAAAGAAACAGAAACTAAATAACTTGAACTGAAAGAATAAATATAGCAGACAACTGCAACACTGAAATTCACATTTGATATTATTGCTAATGAGATCTATTTTTGGAAACAACATTGTACAAAAGAGAAATCACAGTAGAAGTCAAGTATATATAACATAACATTTATTAACAGCAATTACCTACATTAAGGCACTATGCACCCAACATTTATAAAAAGTAACATTATAACATCACAAGCGGTTCAGGTCCCACGGCTGACTATAGATGAAGGTCTTCTATGCCAAAGTGAATTACATTTCTGTGAGAAGGGATTAGAGAAAATAAAATGATTATGTTTGAGTTTCTGATTATAACCAATGTATTATTTGTATGAGACCTGGATGCCAAGCATTTCACCTTGAGGGTGAAACAAAGGCTCCATCTTTTTTGTTTTTTTTCCCAGTTGACATTACCTATTGCAAGTCTTAGAGTGAGACCTGATCTTGACATCACCTAGGGTGTTTAACAAGTATATTATAAGCTCACTCTTATAACCTATGTTTCACAAAAATCCAAAGTATCTCTTTAATTCTCTTGATATGTGTCTCATTCACCAAGTGGATTTAATTATCCAACATGTTTTTTTTTCAGCACAAAATGTTCCTTCTTTGTAATTAAGCCCAATTCAAGTTGCATTCCCTTGGATGTTTAGTATCATATTGTCCAAAGATTATCTTTTTACTACAGTACATTTCTTTTGACTTATATCAGCTTCTAACATGATTTATAAAATACATTTTTCTCAAAGAGACAGACAGGAAGACATTACATACAAACACAAAAGAATTACATATTTACTAATATCCTGTTTGTAAGATCCTCACTTTAAATTTACTTTCGGTTTTCCCAAGATGTATTTGACTATAATTACATTATGTATCAAAAACAGTACCATAGGTTATGCGATGATTATTGAAAACCTTATTTTTTAGATGGCTGTGGTCTATTATATGTGTTTCCAACACGTGCATAGAATGCATGTAATATCTATAGTTAAAACATTCCCTAAAGAGGTGTGTTACATAGGAAATACCAGCAAAATCATGTTCACAGGGATGATATAATATATTTCTATGTTCTTAAACTTTCTGAAACTGAACTTTGGATCAGTACCGATGCTACTAGATAATTCTGCTTCAAGTTTTAATATTGACCAGTATTTAAATACAATGGCCTGAACTCTATGAAAGGCCACAGCTCACAGTGAAAGTAGTCACAAAACAGACAACAGAAGCTTTTTTAGTTGTATCTGAATGTTTTAATGAGCACTCTTCTAGTATCGTGTCAGTACTGCTGTTATTGCTTTCAGAATTATTTCAGACTTGGCACAGGTCATCCTTGGATCAGACAGAGAATAAATAATTATACCAACAACATCATTACCTTTCACAGTTTGAAGAGTAATAGAATAGTTCAGCTTACCCATAACTTTGTGAAAATTAGCATATGGAGAGCCTGCAAATAAAAATCTTTTGGTCATAAAAAGAAGACTCTGCCATATATTGCTGTGAGGGGAAGATCAATTTGTTTTTGATTTCCTCTATGTTGTATTGCCTCATTGCCTTCTCCTATTTTGTATATCATGGTTTATTTTTTTTACACTGTGTTTTACTTGTATTCTGCATTCAACTTCATATTTAAATTAGGAAAGAGGCCATAGCTGTATCACTTGTGTGTCACACAGAAATTACCACCCTTCCAACCTGGTGCTGTTGTGTTTTTAAACTCAACTGTCTTTCTAGATGCCTGCCCTTTGTATTAATTTGACCACACATTTCCTTCCTCTTTCATTGGCTTTTGTGAGTAAGCACAAAATTATTATTTTGTGAAATCGCACCTCTTTAGCTATTTAAATTTATTGGCCATCCCGCTGTATTCCTTAAAACCAGAATAGAACGTGCCCACCCCCTTCCGATCTATCTTCCTTTCTGAAAATTGGTGGCTGTCCACTCAGACATGTAAAGCTTAAGTTACCCTATCTTTTATATCTAACTGCTTAGTACACACTACGACACTTAGGATATTATCCCATTTTTTCCATCTTACATTTAAAATCTGCAACATCTACTCCAAGACTACCAGTTACTGGAAAGCCCACATTCTACCTCTCAGTACTTATCTTGGGATTAGTGCATCTGTTTTGTTCCTGGTGAGAGAAGGAACACAAGAATATTATCACACGGTGACTGCTGACCACCAGAAAGCTTGATAAAGGGTTAATAGGAGCCAGCTTGGAAAATGTGATTATATTTTGCTCTGGGTGGGAGAAGGAGCAGACTGCATTGATTCCTGACTGTTTC
This sequence comes from Protopterus annectens, assembly GCF_019279795.1. Taxonomy (NCBI): domain Eukaryota; kingdom Metazoa; phylum Chordata; order Ceratodontiformes; family Protopteridae; genus Protopterus; species Protopterus annectens. The sequence continues at coordinate 1,509,755,743 of NC_056745.1, forward strand.
TGACTGGGCAGTCAGTATATGTGTTTGACCTTCCTGACTGGTCTGGTTGATGTTCTAGGCATCTACCAGGAAAAGGCTAAAACAAGCCTACAGATCCTTGCATCATCTTGGATTAGATGTGTTGATCACCAAAACAGCCAGTGGTTTGTTTCTCATCTTGGGACTGGGGCTTCAGTTTTGCTACATGTGAGGGAAGAAACAAAGGAGTATTGTAACTAAGCAGAATGAAGCTGTAGTGAGACCAGCACTAGTAGTAGCCAGTCAAGGGAATACCCTCTTTTCGTCATTCTTGACAAAGCTAAATCTTTCTTTTCAGTAAGTACTCCTTGATTAACTGCTGTCTAACCTAATTCAGAATGGTTTACCTTTACAATGTCGCAACACACTTGTGTGACTGTTTACTTACCTGACTTGAAACGGCAACACTGAATTTTCAGAATTGTGAGCCTGGTACTTAAAGAAAGTCAACACTCAGGCAATGTTGACTTTGAGTGAAGCTACTTCACTTCTAAGTTTCTGCTATAAATGTTTTGCAGGGGGGGAAGTGCCCCTGCACCCCATGTGGGGCACCGCACCCCCACACCCCCTGTACTTATATATACTAACTCCAAGATTGCACTACAGTGACGGAAAGGTGCATTTCCCAATCCCCACCATAGTGCAATCTCCACTCAAAATGCTGAATTCATTACAGCGAATGCACACTAGCATTCATTGTTCTGAGTTTGGCATTTTTTCTTTGGTTAATAGGTATTTTTGAAAAGATACTTTTGAACATATGTGCATCGCACAAGTCAGCCATGACATTTTAAAGGTAAACTCTTCAGAATATCTACCTAAATACTTAGGTTCATAGGTTTATAGGTTCATACTAGGCTATCTGCCCTAGGGCATTTATAAGCCTAGCCAGAGTATGTTTGGCTTTCGCCACCCATTTTAAATTAATTTTGCTATGCCCTTTTTCGAGGTTAGTATACTGTGCCTCTGTCTAACAGTGACACAGAAGTGATACCCGGGGTAAACCTATGATCTCCCATCCACTCATCAAGATTCCTCTTGAAGAGAGTCATTGAGGGACTCTGCCTAACCTGGACTGGGATTTTATTCCATAGTGAAGGGAGCCTCTGGGTTATCCATAGTGAAGGGAGCCTCTGGGTTATGAATCTGTCCCTCCAGCATGTCCTATTTATTTCAGTGCTGAGGTTCAAGTCTCTCGAGCGTGTAGCTCGATGGGATTTGGATTTTTTGAGGTGCAGCATGTCCCTTAATTCCAGGTTGGACATGGCCTTATACGTCAGGCACAGGTCACCTCTGAGCAGGCGGTATGCCACTGAGTAGAGCTGGAGTTTCTTTAACCGGGCAGCATATGGCATCTGTTTGAGCCCTTTGATCCTCTTGGTGAGGTACTTTTGGGGTCTTTCCAGTTGCTGCAGGTGTTTGGTAAGGTACATCCCAAAGGGGCATTGTACTCGATTATGGGCCTGATGAGGGATGAGTAAAGAGGCACGATGACCTCCCCTAATCTAGATGTGAATCCCTTCATGATTAGGTGGGCTATATAAAATGTTTTTCTAACCACTTTGACCACGTGGTTGTCAAATGAGAGATTGCTATCAACTTGGGTCCCCAGGTCCCTAATGACTTCTTCTGTACTTAATGGATTACCACCTATGTGGTAATTTGTGGGCACTTTGTTTTGCCAAAGGGATGACTATACACTTTTTGGCATTTAGCTTGAGGCCATGGCTCTGGCACCAGTTGTCTGTTTCTATGAGGCCCTTTTGGAGGATGCTTGTGTCGGCTGGAGAGTCGATTATGGCGCCCAGTTTGCAGTCATCTGCGAACTTGGTCAGCCACAGTCCTTCTGTGTTGGCATGTACCTCCGAGAAATATATACCAAACAAGAGAGGTCCCAGGACTGAGCCTTGTGGGACGCCACTTGTAACTGGTTTGGAGTCTGACATGGCTCCAACAATTCTAACCATGTGTGTTCTGTCCTTGAGCCAGTTTGCTTCCATCCATAAATCATCAGGGACTATTTATTATCTTCTCCTCAAGTGTTTGGCAATGCCCTGTATAACCACAGACACCTTGAGTTAAAAGTTATCCTATAAAAATACCTAGTTCCACACAGGGCAACCAGTTTGCAGTGACATTTACTGCCTGCAGAGTTGCAAACCAGATACTCCTGACATTACTTTATATTCTCACTGCAATCATCTAATTAATAAAAAAAGGACCTATTGCCATGGATATGAACTTTCCCACTATCTCCGTTACCAGCTTGGTGGATATCTGCATCCTGAGTCAATGTAAAAATGTTTGCATTTTTACTGACAGCTAACTAATTCTCAAACAAACCGATATGGTATGTGACAGATGTATTTACACAATGTCACTGGAGGCAAAGTGCTCACATAAAAGTACTCTTAATGTCAATAGGTCTGCCAGCAGTACACATGCTGCACTACATGGTACATCTATCACACACAGTTCAAAGCAGACACATAAACCCACATGTGCTATGTAACCTTCTTAAACTCCAAAGACCTCCTAGATGAAGTACACATAATAAATACCCTCAGCAGCCCCAAATGCACTCTTTCAAAACATCCACATCAACATTACATCTCGTGGAGCCTCTACTTCTAAGTCCATAAAGCAAGACACCACACAATACAACATTCTGGTTATTGGAGACTCCATTGTGAGACACACTGATGTCCCTCTCGCCAAGCTGAGTAAGGAGAAATTCACAATCATTTGTTTATCAAGGGACAGGATCCATTACATTATGTACGCACTCAGGTCTTTGGACCATAAGCACCAGTATGACTCAGTTATAGTCCATGAATTTGTAAATGACCTGAGATCTACTGCCCTAGAATATATGAAGAGAGACATCATGTAGATCTCAGAATATGTACTCCAGGCAGGTACAACCCTAGCACTAGGCAGTATCCTACCATCTCCAAGAATGATGTTACAATCCCAGTAGGTACGAGCCTGGCACTGAGCAGCATCCTACCATCTCCAAGGATGATGCCACAATACCAGCTGGTACGAGTCTAGCACTGAGCAGCATCCTACCATCTCCAAGGATGATGCCACAATGCCATCAGGTATGAGCCTGGCACTGAGCATCATCCTACCATCTCCAAGGATGATGCCATGATACCAGCAGAAGATGACTGACTTTAATCACTGGTTTAGTTTCTGCTGTCATTCTAAGGAGATATAGCGTGGAAGGAGATGGTCAACAGACCACACTGCTTTTCCATGGATGTTCTGTACCTCTCCACTCTAGGTTTTGAAATAGTAGCTAAAAATTGTCCCTCACTGTAGCATCCTTATTAGGCAATGCCAAATTGAAAATGCTTCTAATACAGCAAATCAAAACCAAGAAAATCTGAACTGCTCAATGCAAGGAGTTTATCCCAAAAATGAAATCCACTCCCTAGAAGGTCTTTTCAGCCTACACAATACTGACATCTGGGCAGTCACTGAGACATGGTTTAAAGCTGAGAAAAGTATACCAACAGTGCAAGGTTATAATGCCTTCCTCACATTAGACCAGCTACTTCACAGATAGGGATTAAAGGTGAAGGTGTCTCAGTTTACATCAAAAATAAATATACCTCAAGGTTGGTCAGACAGAACAATGCACTTGAGCTTCTCCACATTCAAATCACCATAGGCAAAATCCCATACCACTTCTTTGAAAGCAATAGGTCACCCTCTATGACCCTGGAAACTCGTAACATATATTTATATGTATTGGAAATACTCACTATCCAACCCAATATCATATTCATGGGCACCTTTAACTACCCCACTATTAACTGGGAATCATATATGACACCAACAGTGCAGGCACAGAGATTCCTGGATTTTGGAAAAACAAACTTCCTGGGCTATATATTCAGTACAATGACCAGGGGTGCAAACATACTGGATCTGGTCCTAACTTACATGGGACAGTGCTGTACACCTTGTACTGTAATTTCTTCTCTGGTAAGGTCAGACCACAAAATGGTCCCCTTTGAAGTAAAAATAACACCTAGTACCCCAACTAACATTATAAGAGATAACCTGGAAAAGTTTCAAGCCCCCATAAACCCCGAGAACACTGTTTCTGTGGAAATGTTCACATAAACTCTGTACAAGCATGTTAATAGTTGCATACAGGCAGGTGTACTCACTAGGAAGAAGTACAGAACTAACTCAGAAAACAAACCACTCTGGTGGAATCACAGCACCAATAGGCTGTATAACAAAAGGAAAAAAGTAATGGCAAACATTAGGTGGCGCAGAACCCAGCAGGATAAAAGGACTGTCATCAAACTCAATAAACAATTCCAAGGACAAATAAAATCTACCAAAGCCACATTTGAGGCAAATTTAGTCTCCTGGGCCAATGGCAACCACAAGGTATTCTTTAGCTATGCACACAACCTCAGAGGCAATACACAATTGTGTGTGGCTCATTTGCTAATGGAGCCACATATACATAGCCAGTATGTATAGCAAACCTATGGACCAACAAATTCATCTCCAACATTACCCATCTCTTGCCCTCAACCTTCCCTCAGGAAATACCATCAAATATAACTCACCCATGCTGTCACTAGGGAACATGTCCTTAATACTCCATGGCTACTCAAGTGTGCCAGCTTGTACTGCATTTAAAGTGTTTTTGCTACTGTTTTAACTGCTTTTCTGGAAAAAAAAGTTCTAAGCTTGTTTCCCACCTTTCCTGTAACTAGTCTAGTCCAGATAGAGACTTGCTGCATCCAGGACTGTTTTGTAAGTGTCTGAGCCCCCCAAACCTTTCTGTGTTGGAGGGAAACCTTCCAGCTTATCAGTGGGAGTGGTAAGCACTAGGTAGCCTATCTACCATAAGAGGAGCGGTTTCTGGCCCAGAAAGTGTAGTTTATTGGCTGTTTGGGCAGTTTTTCCATCTCTTTCAACTCTCTGGTTTAAAAACCCGCATCTGCGCTTGTTTCTTGCATTTCCTGTAACTAGTCTAGTCCAGATGCAGACTTGCTGTATCCAGGACTGTTTGTAAGCTTCTGAGCCCGCCAAGCCTTTCTGTGTTGGAGGGAAGCCTTCTAGCTTATCATTGGGAGTGGTAAGCATTAGGTTGCCTATCTACCACAAGAGGAGTGGTTTCTGGTCCAGAAATTGTAGTTTATTGGCCGTTTGGGCAGTTTTTACATCCCTTTCAACTTTCTGATTTAAAAGCCTGTGTTTGTGTGGGTTTGCACACCATGAAGCGGTGCTGAGCTGAGGTAAACTATTACCGGTGCCAGAAAGTCTGCTCTTCAATTTTTCACTTCAATTAGCTTAATAAACTAGCACTTTAACAGGCTTTTGTAACATTTATTGTAGCACACTTAGGTGCTATCAGCACTAGCTGTTCCTACGCAGTAATAGCACCAGTACTTATTAGTTATGACCACCCCTCCTGGTATGATTGTAGGGCAATTTCATGTGCTTTCTCCTGCTAACCTGGTGCACTTGGGCATTCTGAGACAGTGTGACAACTGTCTAATGTAAACAGACAACCCTCTCCTCTTACCTCCCAGCACTCATACATGTAAGAGATGCACTTATATCACCAAACTGGAAGCAGTGCACGCTCCAACCAAGACCAGACTAGTTGGTCAAGAGGAGACGGTCAACAACTGCAACTCACTACATAGAACACACAGCCCTCCAAAACACCAAACATCACAACCCACACATAGAAACACAAACCATACACTCACCTTTGCGAAGGTTCTCAATAAAAATGCACCCAAATAACAGAGACCCCCAAAACAGAAATGTACTCGACCACCACAACACAATACCAACCCCAGAACACATATCTCACCACCACAGTGTGCCTCTCAACCCAAGTCCTTAAGGCAAAACACTTTGCCCAATGTACTAATCAGAGTAGACTCAATTGTGAGGCACACTGATGTCCCACTCACTAAGTTGAACAAGCAGAAGGTGATCAGAAGGTGATAGCCAGTTGTCTATCAGGTGCCATAATCCACCACATAACACATGCACTCGGGTCACTCCACAACAAGTACAAATATGACTCAGTCATTGTCCATGTGGGTGTGAATGACCTTTGAAGTACCTCCCTGGACTACATGAAAAGAGATGTAATGGAACTCCTGGACTATGTGGCCCAGGCAGGTATGACCCTAGCCCTGAGCAGTATTCTACCATCACCTAGAATGATACCACAGTATGAACAGAAAATGATTGACTTCAATAATTGGCTAAGTTTCTGGTGTCATTCTAAGGGGATCCAGTATCTGTTTGCCTGGGACAACATGATCGACAGACTTTGATGCTTTGCCAGAGACAGCCTGCATCTGTCACCCCTGAGATTCCAGGTACTGGCTAAGGCTCTTGCCACCCCTATAGTGCCTTTTTTAGGTAGTGTTCTAAAGACCAAAATTCCACTGTAACAGCTAGAAACAAATGCAATCTGAGTGTCATGCTGCTCAATGCTAGAAGTCTAAATCTCAAGATGCAGTCGCTCGAAGCTATCCTCAAAATGTAGAATGTTGACATCTGTGCTGTAACAGAGACCTGGTTTAAAGAGGCAGAAAGCACACCTCCCAGGCTACAACTCATTCCATACCTTTTGACCTCAGAATACATCCAGAAGCTCCAAAGGTGGTGGTGTCTCCATATTCTTAAAGGATATGCACACCTCTAGACTGGTAACCCAGCATAATGCATCTGAGATACTTCAGGTACAACTAACACTGGGTAAGATGGTGATACAAGTCATAGCCTGCTATAGAGCCCCAAACTTGTCCATACACTCTCACTCTAAGTTCCTAAGCACCCTGAAATCTAACAAGGTCCAACCCAATACTTTCCAGCAACTGGGAAAAGTATTCAAGTACCAATGTACAGGCCTAATGCTTTCTGGAATTTATCAATTCCAATGCCCTGGACCAGCTCATTCTGACCCTCACTAGAGGAAGCAACATCCTCGACAAGGTTATCACCAACATGGGAGACCATTCCTCCACACCTATAGTCAATTCCTCTCTGGTTAAATCCGATCACAAACTGATCACCATGGAAATCTCCATTTCACTTACAACCCCTGCTAAGGTGAGCACCCTGAAAAACTTCTCTAAAGGCAACTTTGGGCTCATAAAAACAGAGGTGGCTAACTTCTCAGCACCCATGCCAATGGAAAATAGCTGCATGACTGCCAAATTATACACCAATGCACTGAACGAGCATGTACACAAATGCATGGACCTTGCCATACCAAATAGAACTAAGACGCTCTCCTCCCAAAAAAGGAAGCAAATCTGGTGGTCCCCAGCCATCAATAAACTCTACAACAGAAGGAAGAAATTGTTGCAGAAAAAAATGAAGTCACAAGACTGGAAAACCTCCCTTATCAGTCTCAACAAAAAGTTGAGATCCCTTATCAAATCCTCTAAAGCCAGCTATGAAGGCAGAATTGTGGCTGACAGCAAAAACAACCATAAAACCTTCTATAGGTATATCAAAACCTCCAAGGCAATACCCAGATTTTCTCTGAGTTATTGCACAATGGCACATCCTATACTGAGCCAACAAATATAGCCAACATACTGGCCAACAGATTCAGCGCCATCTTCACCCCTCCCCCCCCAAGGGCCCCATCACAATACCGGAAAAAAGCCTGATAACCACCATTTTTGTGGCACAGGTAAAAGCTGCATTGTCCAAAGCCAAAAATACAGCATCCATGGGACCGGATACTATCCCTGGCTGCATCCTACATGAGCTGCAAAACAAACTGGCACCACATCTGTGTGCCTTGTTCAATCACAGCCTTAACTCAGGTTATGTCCCTAATGAATGGTGCACTGCTACAGTAATCATGCTGCATAAAGGGGGAGTAACTACAGACCCTGGGAACTATCACCCCATTAGTCTGATGAATTTGGCATGCAAAGCTATGGAGTGCATCATCATGGACCTGCTTAACAAAGATATTGGCAATCTCCAAACTCTTGACCCCACACAGTTTGGCTTTGTCAAGGGGAGATCCTGCCTACTGAACCTGGTTGACTTCTTCAAGGCAGCCACCAAGGCTTTGGATGAGGGTAAGTCAGAGTATACAGCCTACCTCGATGTGGCCAAGGCCTTTGATACCATCCCCCAATCAGGTTTCATTGATAAACTCACCAAACTAGGCATCAGTTCTTACATCACAGGTGGTTTGCAAATTGGCCCACAGTAAGGACCCACAGAGTGAAAGTTGTGGATTCCAAGTTAGACTGTCGACCAGTCATGAGTGGAGTACTACAGGGCTTGGTCCTGGGCCCTCTACTATTTGGCATCTACTTCTCAGAAGTCCAGGCCAACACAGAAGGACTCTGGCTGACCAGGTTCACTGATGACTGCAAGCTAGGAGTCATTATCAACTCCGCAAGTGATGCAGGTATCCTACAAAAGGGCCTCTCTGAGACCAATAAATGGTGTTGGAACCATGGCCTGAAGCTTAATGCCAAAACATGTGTTATCATCCCCTTTGGAAAAAACTCAGTTCTCATGAATTACCACATTGATGGGCCACTGAAGACTGAATTGGCCATAAGAGATCTGGGCACCCAGGTCGACAGCCATCTCACCTTCAACCATCACATTGCCAGTGTAGTCAGAAAGTCCTTCTACATAGCACATCTTTTAACCAAAGGTTTTGCATCCAGGAAGAAAGAGGTCATCATCCCTCGCTACTCATCCCTCATTAGACCAATCACTGAATATAATGCCCCATTTGGCATGTACCTGACCAGACACCTACAAAAGCTGGACAGGCCACAAAAGTACCTTATAAAAAGAATTCTAGGTGTTAAACACATGTCCTACATGGACAGACTCAGGAAACTTCAGCTGTTCTCAGTCTCTTATCGTTTACTTAGAGGTGATCTCTGCTTGACTTACAAAGCCATGTCTGACCCAGCCCTACTTGAAATGCTACACCTAAAAAAATCCCAGTCCCCCACCCCACATGCTCCAGAGATTACAACCTCATTACCACAATTAGCAGAACATGCTTGAGGGACAGGTTCATCTCCCAAAGACTGTCCATACTCTGGAATAAGCTCCCCATTCATGTTAAGCAGAGCACCTTGCTGGCCCTCTTCAAGAGAAATATTGATGAGTGGATGAGTAGCAGAAAGTTCACCTCAGATATCACGCCAGTTGCCCTACTGGATAGGGGCACTGTGAACTAACATCAGGTGGCACTGTGACTGGGAAATTTTTTTGGGCTATGCTTGTAAAGGCTCCAGGTCCATTAGCCTATTCCACACCTATGAACCTATGAACACTGCATCAATGGGGTCCAGACAATATCCCAGGATGCCTTTTAAATAGCATTAAACATGACCTATCAAGCCGTCTGGAATTGTTATTTAACTACAGCATCCAAACAGGCTTTGTACCTCACAAATGAAAAACAGCAACAATCATCCCTGTGCACAAAGGTAGACCATCTACAGACCCTTGTAAATACAGACCCATAAGTGTCACTAGTGTCATACGCAAAGACATGGAAAGAGTTATTATAGAAATGATCAATAATAACAAAGAAAATCACCAGACACTGGACAAACCTGATTAAGTTTCATCAAAGGCAGCCCATGCCTACTCAACCTGGTGGACTTCTTTGAGAAGGTTACCAAAGCAAAGGATGAGGGCAAAATGGTTCGCATTGCCTACCTTGATCTTGCCAAGCATTTGACACAATACCCCACTTGGGCATTGTTGACAAACTCAGTAGGTTAGATACAAACCTGTATGTCACCCGGTGGATAGCCAGCTGGTGCACAGACAGGACCCAGGAAGTTAGAACTGGGGAGTCCTCCTCTACAACCTATGGACCTATACGATTGGATGGGAGAAAGGAAATTCACCCTGGAGATCATGTCAGTTGCCCTACTAGACAGGGGTCCAGGGAAGTAAATAGCGCGGGAAGAAATAACCAGGGAATTGTTATGGCTAGGTTTGTATAGGCCCTAGGGCTGATAGCCTAGTACCAACCTATGAACCTATGAACCTATGAACAAAGAGGCCAGTCACAAGGTGAGTCCTTCAGGGATTAGTCCTGGGACCACTGTTTTTGGAATTTACTTCTCTAAAGTCAAGGCCAATGTTAATGGCTTCTGGTTGACTAAATTTGAAGATGATTCCAAATTACTAGCAGTCATAGAATCCCCCACTAACACAAATGTTCTCCAGGAGGGGCTGACACAGACAAACAACTGATGTCAGAGCCATTGACTAAAACTAAATGCCAAAAAATGCATAATAGAATCATTCAGAAAATCATCCACCCCTGGTCACTATCATACTGACAACACACCCCTAAGGGTTGACCCAGTAGTCAGTGCCTTGGGGGCACACATAGACAGTAATCTAGCCTTTGACCATTGTGTATCTACAGGAGTGAATAAATCATTCTATGTTGTGCATCTTATTAACAAAGGTATGGCATCTAGGTCCAAGGAGGTCATTGTTCCGCTGTATTCAGCATTCATCAGACTTGTCATTGAGTACAATGCCCCCTTTGGTACGCACCTAACCAGGCATAACCAACAACTGTAACGTCAACAAAGGTTCCTCACTAAAAGAATACCTGATGTAATTAACATGTCCTGTGCAGACTATGTCAAGGTCCTATCCCTGTATGCTGTCTCCTACAGGCTTTTGAGGGGAGATCTATGCCTGGCATGCAAGACATTATCAGACCCCACCCTGATGGACCTCCTGCATATCTGCAAAAGAAACAACACCAGAACTATCCATTCCAAAGACTTAAACCTTGCCTGTGATATAACTAGGACTTACTAGAGAGACAGGTATATATCACAAGGTATATATCTCAGAGACTACCCTTTCGCTGGAACAGGCTTGCCATCCATGTGAAGCAGAATTCCTCCCTAACCCATTTCAAGTGTAACTCAGACAATTGGATGTG
>NC_056745.1:1509771747-1509866747 GCF_019279795.1 Protopterus annectens
ACAGAAAGTAGAAAGGGTTGCTGCCTAGAGAACCTATGAAAATTAAAAATAACCAGAGATCCTCTAGTAACATTAAAAATAGTTCAGATTTTCTTTTTGAAAATGCCTATAAAGGAGAGAAATGTGGGATCAAAGAAAATGAGCAAATGTAAATATTTCAGGAAGACTTAAATAAGTCCGAGTTAGAGGATGAGGAGGTTTAATAATTAATAACTAAGATGAAGAGATGAGATAACAATGGTGATATATAATCAATCAACAGGGAAGCCTCCAGGAATGGAAAGTATTCCTCAGGAATTTTGGACTTGGAAGTTTGGGGGAAGAACACGATAAACCTCTGGAAGGTTGTTTATAACAGTACTTTAAAATGGGGGTGGGGCAGGGTAGAGTACCAGCATCTTGGAAGAAAGCTGTGGTAGCTGTGTTACCCGAACAGAGTAATAAACCTTCAGAACCAGCTTCATGTAGATCCATTTCAGATTTAAACCATGATTATAAAGTGTTTATGCCTACACTGGATAAGAGAATGGCAAACGTGTTGCCAGATTTGATAGATATGCATTAATATGGTTGACAACATTAACAAAGCATTGACAATAGACAGAAAAGCTGAATATAAAAAAATCTATTGTTGGTGGGTCTTGATGAAGATAAATAATTTAATATAGTCTGCTGGGATTTTATCAGTAGAGCAGTATAATTTGTATTCCTGATAGCATAACAGGGTTAAATAGGAGGTTATATGAAGAGTTGGTGCAAGAATTAAAGTGGGTAGGTTTGTTTCATACAAGCTGTTTTTCCCCTCTTTCCCCTTTGTTATTCACATCATATTTAAACCATTGGCAAAGAAAATAAGGAACTAACAAATTTCCGGATATAAATCATTTGGTAATCAAGAAAAAATAGCTTTATTTTGCACATGATATTATTTTGGACTTTATTGCAGATGATAATATTTTGTATTTGAAATATCCCAAAAAAGGGCATTTCAGTGTTCTGGAACATTCTGACACATTGTCATGCCTTTTTTGGATATAACATTAATAAATATAAAAACAAAAGCTATAGTGGTAAACTTAAATATGTACCCACACATGATTTGGTTCAGCAATGCCCATATTTATGGAGACACAATAAAATGAAGTATTTAAGAGTATGGATTAAAAAGGATTCTGTTATATTAGCTAAGGTTATGTGGAAGATACTAAGTAAAAGTACAAAACTATGAAACTGGAATATCTTGATTACAGATATAGATTGTAGGATATAAGGAGTGAAAATGTTTTTAGTCCCTTTAGTTTTATTAAAAGACAGGGCTTTTTTCTTATCAACAGCTGAATAAGTTGTGCTTGATAATTAGTAAACAGTTGACGATAATTAACTGGAAGGAGAAACTCCCTCCCCAAAGAACAAGGTAGTTTAAGATTACTAGATTTGAAGGGATGCTTTAGAGCTACAAAGTTATGGCCCATATACATAACATAAAGGGAAGGTTATAAATCAAAGTGGAACGGGACGATGATGAAATGGGGAAAGTGTGACACACAAGGATAGAGTATATTTTTAGACGCAAGTCCTTACAGAGAATAACAACAGCCATAGCTAATATAATATTCATAAAGTAAAAGAACATATTCTGAGAACTGATTCAACACAGGAATATTGAAAAGAGATTTTGCCAATAGGGATGACTGCAAGTAGTAGTATAGAAAATAGGCAAAATGGGCTGGAATTTACCAGAAAAAATGGAAAAGGTAGCACGGTACTGGGAGCAAATGGTGTACAGGACATCGAGATAGACAGAGAGGGACAAAAAGGATCTATTATAGTTTGGACTGCATGTGTGACACTGTCTTCCCTACCAGGGATTGATAATAGAGTCAAACAAAAAAATGAACGACCACTGCACCACCAAACACCGAAGCTCGGAAAACTGGTCTAAATAAATTTATTGTCACAAGACTTAGCGCTTTCACCATTCAACAAGGCATCATCAGAGAGAGTTTTGAAATTTTGGCACTTGAGAAAACATTGGAACATGAGTTTAGAAGAATTTGTTCAAGTAAAAGTGCCATTTCTGATAATTTATCAGGTGCAGAGAGGTTAGTTCTCAAGGAATTCAAAACCTCGGGGGAAATAAGGTGTATGAAACCTGATAAGGGTGGGGGTATGGTGCTCATGAATAGGATAGATTATATTTCTAGTATGATGAAGTTACTTGAAGATGAGAGTGTTTATTGTAGGGTTTCGATTAATGAAATCAATAGAGCTTATCAGAAGATAGATTTATTTCTTTTAGATGCACTTTATCAAGGTTCAATTAATGAAGTTGAATATGATTATCTCACTGTTAAGTTTCCAGCAATGCCTGTTATATTTGGTATTCCCAAAGTGCACAAGGGAACTGATAGGTTGCAATTTCGACCAATAGTGGCTGCTAGGGGGTCCAAAACAGAGCCGCTTGCTGCATTTGTTGATGAATATGCTAAACCTGTTTTAGGTGAGGTTTCGCATGTGTTAAGGGATTCATGGCATTGCTTGGAAAGATTGAAAGAGGTGAGGGATGTCAACAAAGTGCAAGGTTTTTTGACTATTGATGTGGTAAATCTTTTCTCGGTGATTCCTCAAGATATAGGTTTGGAAATGTTCCTTGAGAGTTTGAATGCTAGTAAAAAGGTTGATATGTGTAAGCTTAATTTGCTCCATGACCTTATGGAAATTGTCCTTAAGAATAATTTTATTAAATTTGAGGGTGAATTGTTTCAGCAGCGATCTGGTGTAGCTATGGGTGCTAAATGTGCCCCTGTTTTTGCCAATCTTGTTTTGTTGGCATGGGAGAGGGCCTGTGTTTTTTCCTCTAGGTTTATGCGGAATATAGTTATGTATAATAGATTTCTTGATGATCTTCTAATTTTATGGGATGGTGACAAAATTAGTGCGGTTGAATTTGTTGATTATCTTAATGCATCTTCTGAGTTCTTAAAATTCACGTATGTTTGGGATATGTTTAGCATTAATTATTTGGATATAACTATTGTTAAAACGCCATCTGGTTTATTGAGTACGAGTTATAGAAAGGAGAGTCATTGTAACTCTTTGCTACATTTTGGGAGTTGCCACCCATTTCATCAAAGAAAAGGGGTGGCGAAAGGACAGATGGTGCGAATATGTAGGCTTATTTCTGATGATGGAATTTTTAAGAAAGAGATGTACAAGTTAATTGGGATGTTTATAGACCGTGGGTATCCCTTGAAGTTTTTATTGAAAATAAAAAGAGAGGTGTATAAAAAGAGGAATATGATTTATTCTCCAATACTGAAGGTTGGTGGTAATCCTGATGTTTTGGATGGGAACATTAATGTGATTAGCACGGACAGGAGATTAGGCGGTCCAGCATTCATTTTGAGGTTTAATAATAAGGCTGATGAGATTTGTTCAAGCCTGAGAAGTACTTGGAATTTTGTTTTGAGTAGAAATATTAAGGAGATCATCGGGGAGAAGCCAGCGATAGTTTTCAGTAAGGGGAGGAATTTGAAGAATATTTTGGAGAGAGAGGGTAGGCAAGCAAAATCAAGGATGGCAAAATGTGGAGCCTGCAGATGTTGTAGGTATATAGCAGAAGGGGCGTATTTATGTGTGTACGAGTACACGAGGACCATAGCTTGTCCTGGCGTTTGTAACTGTAACACGAGGAATTTAGTATATGTTGCTACATGTATGTCCTGTGATGCATTCTACGTGGGAATGACTACGCGGAGATTGAGGGACAGGATTGTAGAGCATTTAAGGTCAATAAGGAAGCATGATCTACATAATGCCCTGTTTTTGCATACAATTGGTTGTGGCAATTTTAATAAGTTTTTGTTTTTTGTGGTAGATAGAGTACACCACGATGTTGGGGGTGACATAAAAAATAAGGTTGCCCTGTTAGAGATTGAATGGCAGTTACGCTTGAATGCCTTGAGACACCCAGGTCTCAATGACAGCATTTCACTTAAGCCTGTTTTAAAACATAGATCAGCCTTGTTGTAGGTTGTGTTGTTTTTGTTTTCATAGCGACAATGTTTTTAATTAATCAATTATTGTAAACATATTGTTGTAATTTTAGGCAGCGTTGGTTTTATGTTTTTATGTTGTCTTATGTTGTTAATGTGCGTATTGCTTATTGATTAACAGTTGTTTGGAATTACATCATGATGTCACGTGAAATAGGTGGGGCTTGAGAGGGTATTTAATGTTTAGTTGGTTTGTGTTTCAGATGACTCTGATGATGCCATGTTGAATGGTGAAAGCGCTAAGTCTTGTGACAATAAATTTATTTAGACCAGTTTTCCGAGCTTCGGTGTTTGGTGGTGCAGTGGTCGTTTTTTTTGTTTTTATCAGTTTGACCCTGTCTTGGGTTATTTGGATTGTGAGTATTGATAATAGAGTATAGGCATAGAAAATAGGATATGGGAGTGCTAAGTGAAAGATCAGTTCTGCTAAAGTTTATAACTGAGTCTTGAATGGAAACTGCTAAAATGATAATTGGATGAGCATATACAATTGTATTATAACATTATAACTACAAAAATCAATTAGAGGGCATTTGTAAAGATTAGGAAGAATGTGTATTTACAAAGTAGCAAGGAGAGGGCAACTGTACAGCTCCAAAGAATAGGACAATGTCCCGAATTTTGGAGTTT
Organism: Protopterus annectens; assembly: GCF_019279795.1. Taxonomy (NCBI): domain Eukaryota; kingdom Metazoa; phylum Chordata; order Ceratodontiformes; family Protopteridae; genus Protopterus; species Protopterus annectens. The sequence goes on from NC_056745.1 coordinate 1,509,776,433, forward strand.
TGCTGAAGTGATTACATAAATATCTTATATTCCTATCAGACTTCACAATTTTTTTTCCTCAGGTAGATAAATACTGGAAGTGTGATGGGAGAGAGAGAGGTGGCTAGTAACATGCTTTTTTGGAAGTGTAATAACTTGGCAAATTTTTAAAATTCATTATATTTTTCATATTTATAGCCAAATTTTCATAAGTGAGTGAGCTGTGTGTTATTGAGGGATATAGCATGAAATGTCATAGTGGGAGACAGAAGAAAATGCATTGTGGCTATCCATGTATAGTGCATTATTCAGGAGATATTTATAGTTGTTCTTGGAAATTACGAGCGGGTGCTGAAATGTTCTAAGCCCAACCAAGAAGGGAATGATGTTGAGCCATGAAACTTGCAAGTTATTCAACATATTCTCCCTGAAGTTCAACAAACTTGGCACATCATGTTTGAAGTCTCTGTAACCCTGCCAAAAAAAAGGTTGAAGTCTGGTCAGTGAAGTCCTGCTCCATTGCTGCAATCACCTCTGAATCTCTTCAAAATCGCCAACCTTTCAAACTCTTTTTAGGGTTTGGAAACAAGAAATACTTTGATGGAGAAAGATCTGGTGAGTAGGGTGGAGGGTCTATGCAGTCAAACCTCAGTTTCATCAAATTATCCATCATTTTGCCAGCTTTGTGTAAAGGTGCATTGTCTTGCAAAAAGAGAACTGCGTTCTGCAGCTTCCCTCTCCTTTTTTCTTTCAATGCCTCCTTTAATCGGCACAGCAGGTTACAGTAGTATTCTACAGTAACTGTTTGGCCCTTGGAAGATTGTCAGTCATTACAAAACCTTCCTAATCCCAAAAAACTGTCACCATGGCCTTTCCTGTTGACTATTGAGTCTTGAACTTCTTTGGCCTTGGTGAACCTGAGTGCCGCCATTGCATGGATTATTGTTTTGTCTCAGAGTTATAGTGGTGTAACCATATTTTATGAACAGTAACTAGTTGTTCCAGAAAGCTGTCACCAGCTCAACAAAAAGGCCACAAAATCAACTTGGAAATGTCCACTTGATGTCTTTTCACATCAGCATTCAATCATCTGGGCACCCACTTGGCTGACAGCTTCTGCATACCCAGATGCTCAAGGATTATAAACCCAACACATTCCCTGGGATATCTGTAGTGTCTCTGCAATTATTTTAGCTGATATTGCCAATCTGCAAAAATCAGGTCATGGACATGATCAAGAATTTCAGGAGTTGACACTGTTTAAGGCCTCCAAGACCTTGCTGCATCCTTCGGTCTCGAAATCTGCAGGATGAAAGTTTGCACACCACTTCTTCACAGCTGAGTAAGAAGGGCACTTGTCACTCAGTGTTTGCATCATGCATTCATGGATTACATTTGGAGTTTATGTATGGAAGAATAGGAACTTGAAAATTCCGCACTTTTTGTTGACACGGTTCAATCAATGATGTGAAACAATATCAAAACATAGCTTTACAGTTCTGCAGATTAGTACTTCACAAGATTAAATAATCCCCTTTATGTAATTAGCAAAATAACTCTCAGAATTTAAAAAGTTGGTTGGGTTTAGAACTTTTCTGCACCTAATATGACTACCTAATATGAAGGTATGTAAAATTTAAGTATGTACTCTAATATTTCCAAAAACATCTGCCTTATGAACTGTAGCATGACTTCAGGTGTGCCCTTAGATGATGACAAAGAAAAGGATCTTTGATATTTGCATTATAAGTTATACAGCTTGAGAAATATTGGCCAGTGTACATAGTTATGATGAAGGGCACAGTATGGTCTTGTGCTGAAATGTAGAATGCACAACTAGTCCAAGATTTGAGTACCACATGGCTCTATAGGACAATGTGCTAAACTGTACATGCAAAAGGAAGATACAAAATGAGTGACTAGTGACATGCAAATGGAGGAGTGCAGTCTAATATGTGCTTAATCACATGCAAGTGAGCATTTGTTAGAAGAAAGGCATAATTCATGCTCATCAGTTGTGAAGAGGTGTAGAGAATTGAACCCAAGTGTAAAGACCAGAAAGATTTGCAAAAACTATAGTATTTCAAAAACAATGTTAGGAACAGTGGCAGCTTTTCTGCAGCAACACTTATGCAGCACAGCAAGTGGTCTTCCAGGGATGCATTATGGTTGTATACAGCCCTGAAGGTAGTACTGACAAAGAGTAGCATAACATCAGCTGACACACCAGCAAATACCAGGCTGTATTTTAGATTGGACTGATATATGGGTGTTGCTTGATACACAGACTAAAGAATAAACAGACTTGTACATATTACAGTAACAAAGTTGAGATAATGCATTTGCATGTTATGCACAATTATAAATGCAAGTGATATTATTATTATTATTATTATTTATTGTATGTACAATAAAGGTATGCATTCAACCTGTGGTCATTTTAATTATATTTTTACAAGAAAGATGTGACTGTAGAGTGAGCTGCAATGACTGACCATTGTCACAGATGTTTGCACAGTACAGTGGCCACAATCAAGCTGTGACACATCTTCTTCAGAGACCAAGCATCTTTCTAGACATTAATGCCTTCAGGTACAGATGTCAGAAACAAGAATTATTGTCCATAGCCACTTGAAATTATTTAGCTTTCCACAAGAGTCACAATAATGAACTGCCTATTGTCACAGCTACTTTAGCTTCCAGCAGCCCATTTCATCTAAAAAATCACAGCTATCCTAACAAAAACCACCAGCACTGCTGCTTTCTATTCAGCAAGAATAAGAAAATCTCACTTATGCAAACTGAATTTCTATGCATTACGCAGGTATTAACATATGATTTTGAGAAATTATTATAACACTTCTACTGTCATTTTTGCATGCTTGCAAAAACATAAGATAAAAGCTTCTTCCAATATACAGTAGGCTAATAAAAGTGAAGTGACAAAAGTATATATGGCAATTACGCACACACACACACACACACACACACACACACACACACACACACACACACACACACACACACACACACACACACACACACACACACACACACACACACACACACACACACGTACAAACTCAGAGACAAGACACATGTGCATGCACATACACACATGCAAATACACAAACAGACACACACACACACACACACACACACACACACACACACACACACACACACACACATACAAACTCAGAGACAAGACACATGTGCATGCACATACACACATGCAAATACACACACACACACACACACACACACACACACACACACACACACACACACACACACACACACACACACACACACACACACACACACACACATGACACATGCACAATGACACACATACACATATATACATGCAAATTCACCCAGACACATGCACACTTGTGTATGTACGTACACACATGCATGCATACATATATGCGTATACACACAGACACACACACACACACACACACACACACACACACACACACACACACACACACGCACACATGCATAACACACACACATTTGAATGCACATGCCGACATGTGCACATGCACACACACACACACACACACACACACACACACACACACACACACACACCTGCACACATATACACAAACACATGCAGTACTTCGGTAGCTGCAATACTGCAATAAAGGACTGAAAAATAATCCTTTTTCTCATGAAAGTAGTTTTGGTTTACATAGTATTCTAAGTGCACACACAAGTACACAGTACACATGTACACACACACACACACACACACACACACACACACACACACACACACATGCACATGCATAACACACACATATTTGAATGCACATGCCCACATGTGCACATGCACACACACACACACACACACACACACACACACACACACACACACACACACACACACACACACACACACACACGTGCACACAAAGTCACATTGTAACAGAGGGGATTACATGAGATATCAATGTCATTAACATGCTGAGTTGAGATGACAGCAAGGACATTGCCTACACTAGGGGATATTTGCATAGCATGCATTTTGTCAATATAACATGATGGAAAATACAGTGGCTTAGAAGCCACAATCTCCTTTTGCAAGAATCTAACCCATGCTATCATAGTTACCTGTAAGCTGTGTATCAAGTGCATATACCACATAAATAGGCATAACACATGCATGAGGAGTATCACCCTTGAAGGGAATTATGTACTTTAATCTTCTAATGGTTATGCATCCCATAAATAGGTGTGTGTGGTGTTACAAGTATGGAAGCAGAATGTGGCATTTGTAATACCTTTCCTTAGGCACTCCTGTCTGACCCAGTTATTGTGCAGACAGATAAGAACAGATGCAAACAGCAGTCTATGAGGCAATGTATTCCCCAGAGCTGTGTATTGTCAGCATCTGCCACAGGAGATAGGAATGGAGATTGTCACAAACAAATGAAATTAATATGTAAATTTAGAAAGGATCTCTGACAATGAATATCATATCAGCATGTCATACTGAAAGCAATTAATTTGCTATGTTGATGTGTACACAATTGTGATCAGTCCTGTATCAATATTCTGTGGTCGAGGAAGGTTTCTGTCTGTGTCCGTACACATACCACCTAAGAACTGGAACGTACTCATGTACAATGCACTACAATATGCATGTGCCAAAGTAGCACTTTCATCTTGACATTGGCAGAACACATTTCTACTGTCTTGAAATCCAAAGACACATTCATATGTCCATGCAACATATCAAGGGATAAGACTGATGCGATGTAATGGTTGTTGTGTGACATCAGTAAGTTCATATAAAATGATTTCCTATGCTAAAATTGAACATCATGCTGTACAACACCTCCAACTAACAAAATGGTTATTAATCACATGCTCGGCAGTGGAACTGTTATCACAGCTGTTGAACTCCACATATAGGAAGTCATTCAATCAGCTGTACTTTATTTGCCCATAATTTTTATCTGATAAAATAGATGGGGGAGGCCTCTGCCACTCTATACGGACACATTAGAACTAGGGTGGTGCCATTCCTGCAGAACAGTTAAGGACACCAGTGCTTACGTTCACTCAAGGCTGATTTGGAAATCTTGAGTAAGAGTTGAAAAAATCAATACAATAGTGTGATCACAGAATGCCCCAGGGCATAAGTGCATTGCCAATTGTCATATGTGTGAATATGTGAAAGCATTACATCATGTTAATGAATCAAGGAATATGTGTCCCAGTAATTACTTAGAAATAATTTTGTGTATGTCAGACAACATTGTCTGATGCCAGATATACCCAAATATACCTGCGGCCTCCTGCTGTTGTCACCGTGATGTGGAACAATTATGTAAAATGCAGATATAATCTTGCATTGGAATGCATGCCTTACTGAAGCAACAACATGTATTACACTAATAAACCACAGAATCCAAGTGTCAGCTATGTAAACCACCAAAAAATCAGGAGGCCAGCAAAAGCAAAATCAATACTTTATTGAATCGCCACACATATAGCATATATTACACCGCCTCGTGTCCTCAGGCCTGAGAGAAATCTTACTACAACCAGTGTGGAGGGCCAATCTAATGAAATGACAGCATCAGTCTTCAATACAACATTTCAAAAATGAAATTTAGAATAAACTCTTGTAAGAGGATGATCTACATATGAACGTAGCACATGGATGACAGCATTGTTAACAACATGTACACTCAGTGTAAGGAGCGACATCAGGATATGAACTCTGTACCTAAAGTCAGAAGCTACTGAGGGCATGCTGAAACAGAAGTGCCACTTGAGATTTATTTCAGAACAGTGACACTGCGCATTTCAGTGGATGACATCATCATTGTGTATTACATTGCTTTTTCCGCTAAAATGTGGTCACACAGCACAATCACACAGTATTGATATACATCATATATGTATTTGCAGTCTGTTCTGTGCAGTAATAGGAATAAACACACACTCACAGAAGACTATCAGTCCTGTATTCAAACTCCGTATCTATCTATTAGCACAACCTACATGCAGGTGTATTACATGAACATGCCACAGCAGAGGACTTACTTTAGTGCTGAGAAAGCACATTTTTGAAAGGATGACCTCATCAGCATGCTGCAGACAGTATGTGTTTGTTGATAACATGAACAGGGGATGTGGGATTCATCTGAACATGCAAATGTTTCTCACGAGTGAGAGTTAAATAAACACAACTTTTGAATTAATCCACCAGTGATACTAAGGACCCTCCTTCACACACACATGCAAACATACATGCACGCACACACACACACACACACACACACACACACACACACACACACACACACACACACACACACACACACACACGTACACACACACACTTGACTGCTGTGAGATTAGAAACCCATAACTATCTTTTTACATAATCTATAGGACTTGGTATTTAAGCACCACCACAGAGGTATGACTTATACAGTGTGAGAGTGCACTTTATAAAGGATCACATCAGCATTGTGTTTCACAGAAGGTGATGTTGGCAGAAGGGTTTGATGTTGATATGGACTCACCCTGTATTGTAAAATCTTCTCCAGACTCCTAGATCAGTAAGGTCAGCTGTATATAAGGCCATATTTGCACAACTATATACACAATCCGCATGCACAAGCTGCTTGCAGTTAGATTAGATCCCTCTGCCTATTTAGTTACACCATCTAGAAGACGCAGTACTGATTGCAACTACCGCCACAGAAATGTAAAGTATACAGTGTGAAAGCACACTTTACAGAGGATGATATCAAGGTTATGTTACAGGGAAGATGAAGTTTGGAGAAGAGTCTGACATTGATGTGGACTCACCCTGCTGTGTAAAAGTTTCTCAAAACTGCTAGTTTAGTCAGGCCAGTGGTACTTAAGGTTATATTTACATGACTGTATGCACAACCCACATACACATGCACACACACACACACACACACACACACACACACACACACACACACACACACACACACACACACACACACACACACACCGACACACACCGACACACACATTACCTGCTGTGAGTTTACAACTCTCTGCCTATCTAGTTACACAGTCTAGAGGGCACAGTACTTAATGCAAGAACCAGTGCAGAAATCTGATTGAGGCAGTGTGAGAGTGCACTTTATAGAGGTCAAAGTCAGTATTGTTCTGCAGAGAAGATGATGTTGGGAGATGGATATGACATTGATGTGGACTCATGCTCCAGAGTAAAAGTTTCTCCAGTGTTTTAGCTCAGTGAGGCCAGCAGAACATAAGATCATACTTATATGGCCCTATACATATCCCCATCCCTCTGACATATTAGAGCCAAAACTTAATTTAAAAATAAATTGTTTTGCTTACCTTCCATATTTGTGTGACATTAGACAGTGAGCAAACAGGGTGTACTGCTGAAGAACAATTGAAAACTTTAATTCAGTTAGCCTTCTGTAGTGCAAATAGGATTAGTGGTTATGTATGGCCATCAGCAATCTGGACAGTACTGAGTGGAAAAAGTCTACCTGTCACCTAACTTTCTTGGTTGCATAAGGTGGAAGTTCAGTGAACTAACCAAAAAAGCAGAGGTTTAGCATGGTTCCAGTCCAGTATGCAGATAATTTTACAAAGGGTGCCAGAAGGTGATCATTATAACTAATTTTAATAATGACTGTAAAACTACATAGGAATGTATATCATAAATATGTCAATTGTTGGACGGTGCAGTGGTGCAGCTATAGTGCTGTCACCTCACAGCCAGAGGTTCACCGATTCAATTCTTGGCTGGAGTGCTTTCTGTCCCGAGTCAGCACTTCCTTCTTGTGTTGGTGTGGGTTTCCTCTGGGTGCCCTGGTTTCCTCCCACACTACAAGGACATGCATCTGGAGCATTTCTCCCCATGCCTCCACGTGTTGATAACAGATGTAGCACACACTCACACAAGTAATGTCGATATGGAGAAAAATCGCATTACTGTACATACTTCAGGATTCAAACCTTTGGCAGTGGAAATAAAAAACCTACAGACAGGTTGGTTATCTCAGTTCACCACAATGGAGCTCATATTGTAATAACTTTCAATCACACATTATGCTCAATACAGGCATTAGGTAGGCAGCAGTATGCATTACACTTATATCACTTGTAGCCTCCCTTACACTTTACATGATATGCAGCAGCCTAACACCTACAGAAGAGTAACTGTATCACAGTTTATTACCTTAAGTCTGCTTTACTATAGCGCAGCAGATGCATTGCAATTTGCCCTAAGCTAGCCATGGCAATGCAGTCTATGACAAAAACTCACCACATATTTTAATAATTTAGATGGTGACAGTCAGCATGACACCCCAACCCTATATAGAAAATGAAAAAAGGGAGTTGATGATGACTTCAAATGCCATTTAGCATCATATAGTACACTTGCCTGTTGCTAGACTTTGTGAAAATGCTGAGGACAACAAATGATAAAGCAGAAAAGGGTTAGACAGATACGCAGGCAATACAGCTTATTAAAGACACTTATAAAAAAAACTGGCAGTAAGATTTTCACCTTCTGTTAGATTAGAAATCATGCAAAAATGAAAAATTAAGTTTAAAAACTTGATAATTATCTTAGCACACCAAAGAGGAAGTCCTACTTCACATATCTCAAAATCACACCATTGAAGGAGCGGTGAGTGAACCATTGGAAGATGTAGGTATTAGAATTCAGCAAAGTAATAACAGTATGAAAGTGCAATAAGATGTCTTGCTGTGTCTAATACTGGTGACTGTCAAAAATGCAATTACTAGAAAATGGAAATCAGAATCTAAACCAACTATACTAGAAGTAGGGAATATAGTAAAAGAGATAAAACAACTGGAATTGATCATTAGAAAAAGGTAGGAGCAAACTACACAGGAAAATATGCAAATTGTGGGAACAATACATACAGTGGAGGAATGAAGTTTAAAAGGCAGCAGGACTTAAATGAGCTATGCGATGTTTAACTGAAAAAGATTGGATAGATTATAAGTGATGTACAATGTTTGCAACTGGGCATGTGTCAGTATGGTTTGTGACGCAAAACGCTTGCAACTAGGATTGTGTCAGTGTGGTTTGTTTTGATCTGTATAAATGTATGATTACCTATGTTTTATAAAGATGTTTCTTGTTTAGAAAAAAGGCAGGAATTAAATAATTTATGTAATGTTGCTTAGGTTATATAATACATAGCAATATATGTGAATTAAAATGTCTGTTATGTTAATTATAGTGTGATTACTTTTATGTAATTTGCGTATGTCACAAGTGATAATTCAATAAAAGTGTTTGCAAAAAAAAAAAAGAATATCAGGAAGAAAAAAACAGAAAATGCTGTAAGATGAAATGTGCATCCAGCAGCCTAATGAATAGTCATCAGTACGAAGCAATGAGAGACAAGGGGTGACGATAAAGTGAGATAGAGAGAGACATATAAAAGGCCAGTGTTATGGGTCATTAATGCACATCGTTATGGTGTGTCCTCCTTATCCCCCTTATTCATCTGTCATGCTCTCTATCATTAACTTATGCCTCTTGGGATTAAGAAGCTGCAAGACAGGCAAAATATGATGAAGACATAAAACATATAATAGAAGTATAACATCACCGTAAGAAATAATGTGACATACATCTGGAATCGAACCCTTTATGCTGTTGCCAAAAAGCAATCCTCACACAAGTGATTAATGTCAACACTACAGAAAAATTTGCATTTTGTTATATTCCGTAGTCAAAAAACTGTTAGAGTAAGTACTGCCTTTATCCTGGCTTTAGTCTGCAGTCCGATATCACAGCATGTTTAAGTACCTTTGCTCGAGGATAACCGGACTTTCACTGGTGATGGCAACAACTGAACAGGTTTTGCCATAAGACATAAACTGTCATTCATCATCATTTGGTATTGGTGTATGATGCAGAATTCTAAGCAAATGCTGAGGACAAAAAGTAAAGGCTTTCTTATGAAACATTTCTGACCATGTGTATTGTGTGGATTCTATTTTTTGACCAGACTAAATGCGTGAAAAAGGGGTTGATAGGAAAGTGGCAAAATGGGGGCAGGGCCAAGCAGAGGGGGAGACACTGGGGAAAGAACAGAGGAATTTATAGGAAGGTAGTGGGAGATAATAATAGCTATCCGCTTCTTCACAACATAAATGTAAAAATGTAGACATAATTTGCTGAATTTGGTGAGAACAACAGAATAATGTTGTAGAGTCAATTATACCAAATCAAGTATGTTATGCAAGAAGGCACATAGGTGAACTGGAGAGCTATGCATGGGTCTTGACAGGTGCTGATTTTTTTTTTTACTTTCAAAGAGAGATGAATGTTGAGGAAGGGGCTTAGCAATGTGATGGTCAAGTAGGTATAGTGGGTGAGGAAGCAGGCTCAGACATACAGGACATACAAGACAGACAGGGATGGTGATGGACAAAAAAGGTGGAGGGGGCCATCATGACTGGGGATAGGTAGGAGACATCAGAGGCACACCCATGTTAAGCCTGAGGACAGTGAGAATCTAATCCTCACCCTCAGGACTGTGATTACTGTCTGCTGTCTCAGTTTCTTGTGTCAGTGCTTGATGTGGCATTGTCTTTGTAATATGATGAAGCATCTTTTAAACATGGCCGACATGGGCACTGAGGCCTCTCTCCATTATACGCTCCACAAGCCATGTCAGCTCTTGCTGGGTGACAAACATCACCACCTCCAGTACTATTGTTCATGGATGGTACTGGTTGCCAGCAGATGGGGCAGAGCAACCTGGTGCAGAAGGAACAGGTAGGGCAGGGGTTGTGGAGACAGTGCTGACAGCTTGGGACCCTGAAGTGCTGGCTGTCGGTGCTACAACCTGCGAAGGGATGGCAGGCTGATCCACAGAGGTTACTCTGTCATTCTGTGCTGCATGTCAGTTTTCTGAGCTGAAATGCATGACAACAAATAAATTTTATGATATCATAACAGTGCAACTGATTAATGGTACAACAGAGTAAGACTTTGTGCCAATAATCAAACGCACTGCTGTGCACTGCTATGACATCATAAACACAGCTAGTTATTTCACTGCTGCTATATTGCATATCATTATAACACTGCTATGACATCATAAACACAGCTATTTATTTCACTGCTGCTATACTGCATATCATTCTAACAGTCATTATCCTTACAGGAAGACCTGATGCATACATAACTCATGACTCTTTGAGGCAATTTAACCACTCCTGGTGCACCTCCTTGTTCACTGCAATATCTTCAGCAGCTGCACAATAGAGGAGTCACATGACATGATAATGAACACCAGTTTGGCTGTCTACTTCATTCTGTATAACTGATTGGTGATGGGTCAGTATACTTACACAACTGAGAGATGCCAGCAGTTCTAAACTCATCCTCCCATTGGCTAAGGAGGTCCTTCTTGTGCCATTTCAAGTCACTATAGTGGCGATGACAATTCCCCCAGGGCGTGGGATACTAGTTTTATGGGAGACAGCCTTGCCTATGCTGTTCCAAGTCTCAGTCTTATGCTGAGACTCGGGATAGTCCCCTGCAGCAGTACCTCATGAGAACTGCCACAAAAATCCTGGACTCCTTAATACCCCACCTCTGTGCTCTACATTTGGCACCATCATCTCCCACTCCAGCCATGTCTGCAGAAGTCAAGCAACACTATATGTCTGAAATGGCTACAAATTCCCATCTCGCATTTAACAGCCAGTTTGTAAAGATATGCAACCATGCTGACTTCATTTGCACAATGGAAAGCAGAGAGATCCACTGTCAGACAATGAGGCAGGGATTTTAACCAAATGCAAAGAAGGTGTGAAACATGGCAGTCAGAATGGCCATGTGTCATGCCCATCCTATTCACACTTTTTCCAGTAGTCAACGCTGACATGCTTAACATCTTGGCTGTAAGCCTTGGTCTTTGGAAGGTTAAATAGGATGACTTGGGAATAATTTACTGGGACCTGCAGACTGTAAATAGTTAGTTGTACAATGTGGGAGTCAAACCTATGGAATAAAGAATGCATACATTTCATAACAGATTATTATTTTTCAGTGCTACAAGAGAAATCCCTTTCACTCATGATCATTACAGATATACTGTATTCAGTATGAATGGAGATAAACTTCAGATAGGCCTGTATGTTTGTGACTTTAGAAGTCCTGGGAACTGCATTCCTATGTAAGAAGCAATATCATACCTCTCAACTGTATAGATTTTCACAAAATATCCAGATTTTTGCCTCATATTTTTGGTATGTCTTTCATGAAATTGTGGTTTTCTGGCAAATTAGAGGCAAATCATTAAAGTTGGAGGTTAGAAAACAATGAGAGACATTTGAATTTCAGACTTCATACCCTTCAGAAAATTCACGCTGACGCAAAGCCTTTCTAAGTTTGCAAGAGCAGTATTTAACATTGTCCCTGTTTTGGGGCTTTTGTCCCACTTTTATTCATAGCTTTGTCCATATTTCTTGCTCTAAGATGTTGAGAGGTATGAGCAATATTGCTGTTTGTAAATATATCTCAAATGGACAGACGTTCATGAGCTGAGTAACACAGGTTGAAGTATTATGCATACATGCTTCAGAACACGTACTGACCTAAACATAGTTGGGTTATGTGAGTAGAAAATATGATTGTAAATAAGCTATTGTGCCTGTCATAGATACGCAAGTGCATGTTTCATTAATTATCATAACTGTCGTGCTTAAACAATCACACACACAATCAACTGTGTTTCATAATTAACTTATTAATGAGATATGCTACCTAAAAAAGTATAGTTATGAAAACATTACCGATACATGTTCTGCAATCAACCTATTTATGGTAGCAATTTGCAAGTAGTGCTACCTTCCAAATAAAAGTGTTGTGAGAAATGGAATTCTGACTCCCTTTGCAAAAATAATTGCTACCTTGATATGAGGCCTGGAACACCTATATGCTGTTTTTAAAGTCACTGCACTTACACCTTGTGCCACAGACAGAATTACATGGCAACTGGATGTTCGAAACTTAGCACTGTCCAGAGTACTGATGTTTGTGTATCACCACCGAGTCTGTTTATGCTACAAAAGGCTGCCCAAACTAAATTTTTCAATTTTTTTTCTTTAAGCAGGTAAGCTTGATTGCATGCTGCTCAGCAGCCAGCAAGTGCAGGAGGCAAGAAGCAATAAAAAAAGCATGTGAAGTCGTGATGAAGGTAAAACTTACATTTTGAATAATAATTTCAGCGGTCTTTTCACGGGGTATAGATTTGAACCCCAGAGCAACTCTGTTATTGGTCCAAAGTCACTGCACTTAATGCTTGTACTACAAAAATAAGTAATATCAGGTGCACATCACTCACTCAGTACAAATACAGTGCAACGGTGCCAAGAGTCTGCTTCGACTGTGATGTGGTATGATTCTGCGAGTTTATGCGGCATGTCATACATCTGGTCTCAGTACTCAGATTAATACTTTTGTGTTATAATACTGTACAGCCTGCCATATGATACAACATCCCTTGCTAATATTATTATTAATGAGGACAACAGATGCCTAGACAACAGTAACACCTTTGCAATCTCAACTCACCTGAACTACAGGTACGATATGGAACATTTATCACATGCAATGATTTCTTTTGGATAGTAGTATAGAAGACAGCATACATTTGTATTTAACTGTTAGGAAACCCATCATCCCAACTTTCTTTGGGATTCCCACAATTCATAAAGGGACCCTTTATTTGAAGTATAAACCAATTGTAGCAGCAAGGGGTTCCAAAACGTATCCCCTCACCAGGTTTACAGACAAGAAATGAACCCCCCCTATTTCAGACCAAATCACATCTCCTGAAGGATTCATGGGACTTTCTTAGAAAGCTCACTCCCAATTTGAGTACAGAAAAAAGTGTGTTTCCCACAACTGATATTATGGATTTATTTACTTCAATACCTAAAACTCAGAGTTTAGAATTATTTCAACAAAGGTAACCACCATGAAAAACTTCTCCAAAGCTAAATTTGGGCTCCTAAAAATAGAGGTGGCTAACTTTACGGCACCCATGCAAATGTAGAATAGTAGCATGACCACCAAATCATACACCGATGCACTATACGAACATGTACACAAATGCATGCATCTTGCCATACCCAATAGAACTAAGACGCTCTCCTCAAAAAAAAGGAATCCAATCTGGTCGTCCCCTGCCATAAACAAACTCTACAACAGAAGGAGGAAACTGATGCGGAATAAGGTGAAGTCCCAAGACTGGAAAAACTCCCTTATCAGCCTCAACAAAAGGTTGAGATCCCGCATCAAATCCTCTAAAGCTAGCTATGAAAACAGAATTGCAGCAGATAGTAAAGACAGCCACAATGCCTTCTATAGTTATGTAAAGAATCTCCATGGCAGTACCCAGATTTGCTCTGAGCTACTGCACAATGGTACCTCCTATACTGAGCCAACAGATATTGCAAATATACTGGTGGACAGAGTCATTGATAACTTTACCCCCCCCCCCCAAAGGACCAAACACAATACTAGTAGATTGCCAGGCACCAAGTATTACTGCTGCACAGGTTAAAACAGCACTGTCCATGGCCAAGAATACAGCTTCTATGGGATCTGACAGTATCCCTGGCTGTGTTCTACATGAACTACAGAATGAACTAGCACCTCAAAGGTGTACCCTGTTCAATCACAGCCTCACCTTAGGCTTTGTCCCTACCGAATGGTGCACTGCTACAGTCATCCCTCTCAACAAAGGAGGAACAACTACATACCCCAGGTCTATCACCTCATTAGCCTAATGAGTCTGATATGCAAAGCTATGGAATGCATCATCATGGACCTAATAAACAAGGATATAGGGAATCTCCAATCTCTGGATCCTACACAGTTTGGTTTTGTGAAGGGTAGATCATGCCTGCTCAACTTGGTCGACTTCTTTGAGTGAGTCACCAGAGCTGTGGATGAAGGTAAGGTGGTTCATACAGCCTACCTTGATCTGGCAGGGCCCTTGATACTATTCCCCATTCAGGAATCATAGAAAAACTTACTAAGCTAGGCGTCAACCTCTTTATCTCTAGGTGGGTTGCAAACTGGATTACAGATAGAACCCACAGTGTGAAAGTAGCTGACTCCAAGTCAGACTGTTGACCATTAATGAGTGTAGTCCCACAGGGTTCAGTCCTCGGTCCTCTCCTGTTTGGTAGCTTCTTTTCTGAAGTCCAGACCAACACAAAGGGACTCTGGCTGACAAAGTTTGCAGATGATTGCAAGTTGGGAGCTATTATTAACTCCCCAAGTGATGTTGACATCCTACAGAAAGGCCTCAATGAGACCAACAACTGGTATCAGAACCATGGCCTTAAGCTCAATGCCATAAAATGTGCCTTCAGCCCCTTTGGGAAAAACCTGGTTCCCTTGAATTACCACATTGATGGTAGACCACTGAACACAGAAGGTGTTATAAGAAATCTGGGAACACAGGTTGTCAGCAACCTCTCTTTTGACCACCACGTTGCCACTGTGGTCAGAATGTCCAATATGGCACATCTCATTAGTAAGGGTTTTGCATCCAGGAAAAAAGAAGTCATTGTCTCCCTCTACTCTTCCCTCATTAGGCCAGTCATTGAGTACAACGCCCCATTTGGCATGTACCTCACTAGACATCTGCAACAACTGGAGAGGCCGCAAAAGTACCTCACAAAGAGGATCCTAGGCCTTATACACTTGTCCTATATGAACAGACTCAAAAAACTCCAACTATTCTCTGTCTCATATTGCCTACTAAGAGGCGATCTCTGCTTGACTTACAAAGCCATGTCTGACCCAGCTCTGTTAGAAATGCTACATCTAAAGAAATTCCAATCCCTCCACACCACATGCTCCAGAGACCTCAACCTCATTATCGCAATCAACAGAACATGCTGGAGGGACAGGTTCATAACCCAGAGACTGCCCGTGCTATGGAATAGACTTCCCATACATGTCAATCAGAGCACCTCACTGGCCCTCTTCAAGAGAAATCTTGATGAGTGGATGGGAAATAGAAAATTCACCCCAGGGAATCACTCCAGTGGCTTTACTCAACAGAGGCACTGGGAACCAACGCTTGTAAAGGCTCCAGGGCCATTATCCTAGTACACACCTATGAACCTTATGAGAGCTTTATTTCCTGTCCTTTTCTTTCTTCAGTAGAGGTTCAGCTTTTGGGAGATACATCAAATGTGATCCTAGAGAATAAGTACATATTTTTTGAAGGGGAAGGTTTTAGGCAGATTAAAGTGGTGGCAGTGGATGTAATCTGCTCCCTAGTGAACGTCAACTCACTGCTTTTGACTTGGGGGAGAAATCATGCATTTAAGTCATTTCTTTTCAGGTATTGTAAGTTATAACTTAGAAACCTGGATGATATTTTCATCATCTGGACTGGTACTAAACGAGAAGCAAAGCATTTGTTGATTTTTCTGAATTCAATTACATTATTCTTAAGATTTACATGGAACTTTAATTATGATGAAACAAATTACTTACATACTCTGATTAGTGTGGACAATGAGGGGTTTAAATTGAAGATCTTTAAGGAACTCACATTTAGTAACTCTTACTTGCATTTTGAAAGTGAACACCCTGTTTGTTATAAGAGAAGTCTTATTAACCTCTATGACCTGAACACTCTAACCCGAAAATCCTTCAAAGCAGTTGAAAACTGGCTATCCAGTAACCAGCTAATTCTAAACCAAATAGAACAATACTCCTACCCAAATCACTCAACCATCTCAAATCATCATTCACAATCACATCTCACAGCAATACTGACATCACAATAGAATCTCATATTAAACTTCTGGGGTCATCATAGATGACCAACTCAAATATGACCTCCATATTCTCAATTGCATAAAGGAACCTCATCGAAACTAGGTCTGCTATACAGAAACAAATAGTTCCTTACAAATAACTCAAAAATCTCTCTTGCTTAAGCCTACCTCCTCTCCTACCTCATTTACAGCTCACAAATTCTGACTAACCTTCAGACCAACCTCCTAAAAAAAAAATGAAACTACTTTTAATAAAGTTGCTAGATTCGCTGCCAACTATACCTTTAAATCCCAACACTGTCTTTCTCTAAACACCTTAAAATGGTTAGAATTCTTGCAACAACTACTTCTCTCTCAAATAAAGATTATTCACTACATCCTATATAATAAGTCCTTCTGTCCTGAGATATCTTCCCTTATCTTCCTCTACAACCCTCACAGGAGTCTCAGAAGCACTGACCAGAATTTTTTACAAATCCATAAATCTAAAAGTTCATTTCGACAAAACATACATAGTTACTTCCCCTCACTTGCTTGGAAAAAACTTCTCCTATCAATTTGAAGCATTAGCCATGAAAAACTATTCCAAACAGCCCTTAAAAGCCATCTAGCTAGCACCTGGACCTGCCTTTGTAATCATCCTACATAAGCTCTAAGAAACCCTTTTCACCAAGCGTTACTACTATCTCAGACCCAACAACACTTCTCCTTTCCTAATACACCTCCCTCTCTTACTCACGTCTACCTCCTTCCCCTCTCTCACTCCTGCTCCTTCAACTCTTGAATCCCCTGCTAACCTTCTTTCTTATTTACATGTCTCTTCTGACTACTTTTTCTTCTACCTCTCTCACTCCAATGACTATACATACAGCAGCAATTGTTACTATCTCCCCAAATGCTCACTTAGTAGCCCTTCCACCACCTGTATAAAAAGGAAGCCTATATAACCGTACTTCTGTTCAGTATAATTGAATGCATAATGTAAGTACTGTGGCTACTACTGCTTAATAGTCTGGCTAAACTCATCTCGAATTATATAATGCGTTATATTCCTTGTGCGGCATATGTCTGTATGTGTAGTGTACCATAGTCCACCAGCATCTAGTTTCTTTGGAAACAGCAGCTGAGCTCTTTGGGGTCCTCGTAGCAGCATAGAATCTGACAGAAAAGATTTCTGTCAGGAAAGATCTCTGACAAGAGACATATATATATCCCACACATCCACACAGTCAGTCAGTGAGAATGATTCATTCATTAGAGATAGTGAGACAGACATCATCTGGCTTTTGCTGTGGTAAGACACGCAGCATGCATCAGCTTGCCTTGCTTTAGTAAGTATTCAAGGGACAGTAAATCTTTAGTTAGACAGGGATATGTAGTGAGCATAGTTTAGCATTGTTTTCCCTTTGAAACAATTGCATTATTTTACTTGTGATTATATACATGTGGAGCTTTTCTTCCCAGTCCTTCACTGAAAAAGGAAAATAGCTCAGTCGGACTGTCCCAGTAAACAAATGTCAAATAAATAAATAAATAATAGTAAAGGGCAGTTTATCAGAAAGCATGTATGACATTTAGTAAGGAGGACCTGGTGAGTGAATTTAACAATTTAGAGGACATGCTTAGTGATAGAGGATACTCCCTTAAATTTACTACAGGGATTAGTGGTAAGATCTTTAAAGGGTGGGGTTAAAAATATAAACCTCTACTGGGTACCAACTTGGTTTTGAATGATAACACCAAAGATGACGGTATGATTACTCCTTTAATCTCACAATTAAAATATGATAGAGCACTTATTGTTGAATACAATGATTTTGCACACAAAATTAATGGGATTATTTCTAAGAACTGGAATATAATTAGCAGTTATTCCTGTATGGTTGAAATATTGGGCTGTAGGGCAATTTTTGTGTTTAAAATGGAGGTGAATTTGAAATCTATTTTTGAGAATAATAAAATAAATGTAGGTATGCACAAGATGGGGGTGGGTACCAGGAAGGGCACGCATGTAAACAATGCGGTGAAATACTTCAAGAAATGAAGGTGCCACTTAATAATAGCATTATCACTTTCATGAGATTAAGATGGGGTAGCTGTAAAACCAAAGGTGTTGTCTACCTTGCTATTTGTAATGGATGCCCCAGTTTCATATTCCGGTTAAGAATTTATGAGCGTATGTATGACGTTTAGAACTAGAATATCAATAATGTACTTTATAGACACTGTCTAACCTGTACAGGGGGATGTAAATTCAGATTTGGTATTTTCGAGAAGGTGTATAAAGATTCTGGGGTGACTGGGAATCAAGGTTGGAATTTAAGGATCTTTTATGACAATTAAGATTGAATTCCATTAATCCATCTGGCCTTAATGATATGATTTCACTTAATTCTATTTTTAAGTATGCAATCCACTTTATTATGAAAGCTGTGAAAGGATATATATTTTAATTTGTAGCTTTTTATGGAGATATTTTTCATGAAACAATTTTATGGAAACATATATTTTTATATATTTTGAAAATGGGAGATGAAATGTATTATAAAATTCATATGTTTATACATATTTTTCATTTTATTTTTAATGGGTCACATTTTTATTATTTGTTTTGTATGAAATTTGGTGGTTTATCAGGTATACCCTCAAACAAGAGTAATTGCATGGTTGTGTCTTTAAGGATTGTACTAGAAAAGGAAATGATGTCTTCCTATGTGATATTCTGATGTTCATTTT
Source organism: Protopterus annectens (assembly GCF_019279795.1). Lineage (NCBI taxonomy): Eukaryota > Metazoa > Chordata > Ceratodontiformes > Protopteridae > Protopterus > Protopterus annectens. The sequence continues at coordinate 1,509,796,011 of NC_056745.1, forward strand.
TTAGGAACAGAAGTGCTCAGTACCATTATTTTTTAAAATTAAAAATTTAAATTGTAACTGGCTTGTGGTAGGATGCCTTTGTTGGCCGTGGTGGCTCTCCCTGCAGTTTGTTATTCAGCCCAAATGCTTCCTGGTGGGGTTTCATTGTATTGGGTTTTTTTGGTTATTGGTTCATGGTGCAGGTTCTTTCTTTTTGCGTTTGGTTAACATTCATCACATACTTTAGCATATGCATTTCATGTACAGTATATTACTCTTCTATACTTATTCTATATCCAGTTAACAATAAAAATATCTGCAAGCAAAATTCAAACCTTGCTGTATCTGTCATGTTTCTTTTAAAGTAATTGCATTTACACAGTGTGCTACAGTGATACTCAAATGAGATGTAGAATTTCTTGATTTATCAAAGTACATCTCTGCCACTCCAAAATGTACTAATGATGGCATTCCAAATTATATTTCTCACTTTGTACCCTGAGCAGTGGACTCTCATTCGCTGACACAAAATGCTGCCATCCCAAAGTGTGCTTTGCCAAAATGCATGCAAATGATGAACACAATAAAAGGAAAAAAACGTCAGTAGTAACAGACATCAGAGGATAATAATAAAAATGCAGGAATGTGAGGTTTCCATACTCTGTGTTTTACAGACTGAGCAGGAAATCTGCAGTAACTCTGTCAAACAGCACACACTATTTGGATTTGAATGCTTAAGTAACTGCAATAACACCACGTGCTCAGCTGTGGTTCTTATCCCTCCACCACCACCACAAGTTTACAGTAGGAATCAGAAAATGTACATGCCATACAGAACTGAGTTAGCAGATCATCAAATTACAGGTCTGCCATAGGAAAGATTGGAAAATGTTCCGTTTTCATTTGCTTGAACATGTCTAGATGAATGTGATATTGACAACATATTTAGGCTAATAAAACCCCTCACCATATTAATATCAGGTTGCCAACACTGCCTGCTATTTCTTCTCTTTATTTTGTGGGCATCTTCTCCTTCTGTCAGCTTAACTAATAGAAATGCAATGACATGGACATTTCTTTGCATATTTGTTTCAGTGTATTAGCATCACAGAACAATTTTCAAGTAGAGGATGGGGAGTGTGCTATTATTATATTTATGTATTTATTGACATTTGTTAACCGGGTTTGTCCAGCTGGGCCAGAGACCCATTTTCATTGGAGTCCCAAGGAGAAAAGCTGCAGTTTCAGACAGTATATGATACATAAAAATTCAGTTTATAATATATAACATTGAGTTTACAATACAAATACATAGAATAGATAAGAAAAAGACTAAGGTGAATTATGATCAGTAGATGTAAACACAATAGTAGTACCCCCCCCTTTTATGGTATTTGTTCGGCAAAATACTACTGCCAGAACAATCCATAAACGTTTGGAAGTGCTGGAGTAGTGTGTATGTTAAGGAAGTAGTATTTTGGGAACAGTACAATTGTGAGGTGTGAGAGATGAGAATGCATGCATAAGGTGGAAGGGGTATCAGGAGGTATATTAAGATGTTAGGGCAAATATGAGGGAAATTTGGTGAAGATTAGGATAAAGGGTAGTAGTGGAGTTAGGTAGGGTCATGACAAAATTGTAGAAGATTAGGATAAAGGACAGTAGTGAAGTTAGGTAGGGTCATGAAAAGAACAAGTTTTGGTGTTAAGTAAGTGAAGTCTGCGTTCTTTTTTAAAAGTGTATGGGGTGTGTAATAGAGTGTATATGTGCAGAAAGTTTATTCCAAGCTTGGGATACAGAGGTTTTGTAGAGAAGTTTACCGATAGTTTTCTTTGTTTGGAAAGATGTCTAGGAGTTGCTGGTTAGAGGTGCGGAGTGTGCGAGTGGGAGTACAGGTGGAGACTAAGGAGGAGAAAGCAGGGCAGGAGGACAATTTGTGCAGTATAGAGTGAGCGATTTGAAATTGTGATAGAAGGAGTTATTGTGGAAATTCAAGCCATTGTAGAGAGTTGAGTGCAAGGCAATGGTGTGAGTTATAAGGGAAGTTTGTGAAAAATCCTGCTATTTTGTGGTAAGTTTGTTGGAGTTTGCCCAGAGTAGTGGACTGAATGTTAGTTAGGACTGGGGTGGCATAGAGAAGAGCCTGTGCCAGAGAGAGTCTAGCATTAGAGGTCAGGAATTTTCAGTTGCAATAAAGCAAACCCAATTTCTGCTGAGTTTTTTTTTAATTCTTTGAAGGATATGCAAACTAAATTTAAGTTTGTTATCAATGATGGCAAATAGAAGCTTTGTGTGGTAGTCAGGTTGTATGGGGCTGTTATTGGAGGATGTGATGAAAAAGGTAGAGTTAAGGTGAGAGAGAGAACGAGGGAGGAATAGCAGGAGTTTGTTTTTTTGGGGGGGTTTAGTATGAGTAAATTATCAGACAGACACTTTTCAATGGATAGAAAAAAGTCTCCTGGGTAAGAGTGTGAAGGTCAGAGATATTGCTGGAAGTGCAGATAAGAGGAAGTCATCAGCATATTGAATTAGAGCAGATTGTTTGCAGGAAGTATGAAACTCATTAATAAAGATGTTGAAAAGGAGCAGACCCAAGCTGGAACCATGGGGTGCCCTGGTTGTCACTGTAAAGTAGGGAGAGCAGGAGAAGCATTAAAAGAATATCTGTGTTGTTAAAGTTGTTCTCATGCCTCTCAAGATGCTTCCACACTTTTTCTTAAGTGTATTCTGCATGATACACCCACTTAAGTGACAGGAATATCTTCATTATTACTTGTTGCTGTACCAAGTGGGAATTTTGGTTTTCATGAATGCTAAGGATTTAACACCTCATCTGCATCTTCACAGTGCTCAGAGGGCTGAATCTGCAGCATATAAAGATAATGATATAGCTATGGAAGTGGAAAACAGGGATACTAATTTGATACAGACAGAACATTACTGGTATTTACCTGAAGAGTTTTTCCCACAAATTCCTGCATTTTTTCATAAGGTATGCTTGTCCTCTTCATAAACTATTTACATTTTCATATTTCTTTCTATATGCAATAGAAAACTTTTTTATTCTGTCTGTATTTTTTCCTTCACTGCTGGGATACTGAAGGTATGTCAGTCATTGCTATACGTTCAAGGTTTGTTAATGAATGGTATAGTTACATCACAGTATTGTGCTATCATTTGCTCTTAGAATTTTACCAGCTACTGCAGACAAGTGTATTGTGTTAATTATCAACTCCAAGGGGTTGTGCATGTGTAGATAACAGAAGTGTTAGGCTTCTCACTGCAGGGACCAAGGAAACTTACTTGACATCTCTAATTTGAATTTTTGTCTATTTATTGATAATACTGCCATAGTGCCTTCTTTGGGGAGTCTGCATGTCCTCCCCACGGTCGAGTGATGTTAAAGACATGCAGATAGGTGTGTGTGTGAATCAGCATGTCTTCTTTGAAGGTTGGGCATTGGGCTGGCACCTTGGCACTGCAAAACTCTACTGCCAATCATTAGTGGACCGGAGTTCCGCTGTGGTGACCCATAACAAGGAAAAGCCGAAAGACATTACTTTTTACTGCCATCTAGTCATCAGTTACACAACTGAAGAGCTCATTACAGAAATATTAACAGAATGGATGTAATGTAATGCATTACAATTTCTCTACATGCTACAAATATGTTTTGTTTTTTGTCCTGTTTCATGTCTTACAGGATTATGGCACCCAGGCCATCTGCTCTACTCAAACCACCATTCAGTGATGCAGCGAATGAGGCCATCATCAAAGCCTATGACTCCTGCATGGGTCTCTCCTGCTTGACAAAGGCAGAGGTGATATGTCTGCCAGAAAAAGCATTTGGCAGCAGGTGGTAACTGACATAAATGTAGTGGGTGGACATAACAGAAACTATATCCAGGTGTGGCACCAGGCCACTGATATGATTACAGCACCCCGCAAAAAGGCAGCTATTATAGCACATGCGCAGATGGCTACAGGGGACAGTCCTGCTACCAAACAACCTCTCAATGAAACTAAGCAGTTCATGTCCACTGTCAGAGATGCCAACAGCTCAGCAGAGGGTTCACACCGACTCCTTGATAAGTGTGCTGAAGTGGAGGGCAGGCCAAGCTTGTCCCAAGAACAACTTCCAGGTATGCTATATATAAGGCATTTATTACCATGCTAGACATCTTTATGTGTTGACACTTGTACAGTTCTAATATATCTGAAAACAATGAGACTTGTGGCTTAGAAGAAACACAATGCACCACAAATTGTGTTGGGTGGGGATGGTCAGTCTGATTGATTCTGAGATATTTCTTAATGGGAAGATTGTCCTTGTGTCATTTGCATTGTGATGCTTATTAGGCTTCTTTCCACTGTCTCCCTCCTTTTCCAGAGACATCAGAAGTGCCATCTGGAATACACCTGCACATGGTGAGTAGAAACTTTCTTTGCTGAGTAATATCCATTAGTTAGACATAGGTCTGAGGAGACAGTAATTACTGTATTCCTTTAGCATCTGAAATTGTTTAAAGTGAGTGTTTAGAACAAAGTTTGGATCACTTGCATTCACTATTTTTCTGCTGCTTGTGTTTATTGATTATTATCATAGGTGATCCTAACAGTGGCAGTGCAGGGTTCATACCACCTGAGGGTCAGTGTAGGGTTCATACCACCTGAGGCTCTGATGGTGATGGCGGTAATATATAGGCACAGTCAGGGGACACAGAGATTCAGTCTGACACTGAGGTTGTGGATCACAGATCCATTGGCCCTATTTCAGACACAATCAGTATGCCTATGCATACCTGTTTCACTCAGGCTTCAGATATAGGATAGGTAGAGGGTGACACAATTAATCAGGGTAGTGTGGTTACTCTGATTGCAGAGATGGTTGAGTTTGCCTGTAGCCATCTTGAGGGCATGGTACACAGGAGGATTGCTACGGGTACTCAGAGGAAGCCTACTGTCCACCCTCCTCCTGATGCTGGCATGTCATCATGGGTCACCAGGCATATGTATAGGGCCATCATGGAGGCACATATACATTTTACCTGGGCCTTGGAAGAGATAGTGTGAGTTCTAAATGTGGAACATTCTGATGTGCATGATTGCCTAAACCATGTGGGTGATAGGGGTTCTACACTTACCTTAACCTTACTGAAAGTAAGTGCTGTGTCCTTTGCAGCTGTCTCTGTCTGAAGCTATCAATACACAGCCATTACATGGGGAATTAAAGTTTGTGGACATATGCTGGCATCTGTTTTACTACTTGTAATGTGTATTCATTAGCTGGTGAGTATGTGTGCTATCCTTTGCCTCTTAGGCAGGGCAGGGGCATATTGTGCATGGCTACATCTGCTGATTCACTCTGCAGATGAAGGTCCTCCCTCAGAATCCACGTCTGTATGTGCTGGCACTGCTCGTGGTTCAGGAATCTGTGGCCTTGGCCCTTCCTGTCCCTGTTGCAGCTGTTTCATGAAGATGATATTATGCAACATGAAACAGAATGTGAGAATTTCTGTTCAGTTGCCTGGGTCATACTGCATGGCACCTTTGATGTGTCTAGACAGTGTAACCTTGACTTCAGCATGCCAAACATACGCTCTCTGACATTTCTAGTTTGAGCGTGGGCATTGCTGTTTCTTCCTCGGTGGGTGTGTATGCATTTCTGGTGTATGTCATGAGCCACAGTTCCAGTGCAAAACCTACATCACCCAGTAATTGGCCTTGTAAAACCTCAGTCCTAGCAGACCTTGCATAAAGCTGAGAGGTGTGCCTTATTTGTGAAACATGGTATCTGCCTGGGTTGCCAGCACACACATTAAGGATAATCTCTCAGGCATTACAAACAACCTGGCAGTAGAATCAGATGAACCCCTTTCTGTTGATTTATGTCATTCCTTGTTCCCCACTTGGGTCTTTTATTTCTTTGTTAGTGCAGTCTATGGCCCCAAAATGTCAGGGAATTGTGCCAAAGTATAGAACTCCTGCATTGCTTTTACTCCTTCCTCTGAGATATGGGGAAAATAGATGTACTCCCTTGCAGGTTCCAGCATAACATTAAGACATTGGTGCAATATTCTGGAGGTTGAGGCCTGTGATACCCCTAATATATACCCTGTGAGTCTCAGGAATGTACCAGTAGCTAATATCCTTAATGCTACATGTACCTTAGTTTCCACTGGTATAGGTTCTCCTTGATTTCCCATGGATATGAAGTGGGGGCAGAAGAGGTTGCAGAGTTCCTGTAGTGTTTCCTTCTCAACTCTGTGTTGCTCTAATATTTCAATATCATGCAGTCCATGATATGTTAAATTGGGTCTGAACACCCTTCTTCTCCTTGGCCAAGGTTTGTTAGCAGCAGTAGCAGAAGCAGCGCTTAACATTGCTTTTTTATTTTTTTTAAGTGTAATGGTGCCTGTATTCAAATAGGTTTTGGAGTTCATGACAAAGAACTACACCAAGTGTACATGATTACTTTATAGCTTCCTTCATAGATCTGCTATTTTGGATTGGTTAATTAGCATGTAATTAGGCTGTTTATGCTCTCATTATCAAACTCTGCCATTTACCTTTTTAGGGATTCTACACATAATGCAGAGACATTTAACGAATACAAAATAGTATGCTATTGTGTGAGCATTTTGGAGCAATGCACACATGATATCAGAGTGATGTGTAATTGTTCATGAATCTGTCCCCCATAGTAACTATACACTATATAAGGAAAACAAGTGCACAATGATAGTGGTAAATAACTAAATAACTAACAGACTAAATAAAGCAACTGCATACAAAATGTTGCAGCCAATAACATCACATTAAGCTTTTCACTCCATAAAATGCTGGATAATGTCGACTTAAGTCACAGCCCTGAGGCAGCTGCACTTAATCTTGTGTTGAAGAAAACTTTTTAGCTAGGGTGGAAAAATAGGAAGATAAAGTATAAAGTCTCCAGCAACCAGAGAGCAGAAGCAGGCAGTTCACAGATGAGTTCTGCAAAAATGAAACAAGTAATTAGGCTGCCCACAGTGTCAAACAAAAATGCCTTTGCATGCAGGAGGGTATTATGCAGGTCAACAGGTATCTAATGGCACCTACTTCAATTTCTTATGTATATAATGGCATTATATGGAGTAGATAGTTAATCAGGTGAGTTAAATACTTTATTTTATTTTATTTATTTAACATTTGTTTAGTAGGAAAGTCTGACTGGGACAGAATTCTATTTTCAGTGGAGGCCCGAGGAGAAACACTCCAGGCACATGTCTTTGAAATGTGGAAGGAAACCAGAGCACTCAGAAAAAAACCCATGCAAATGCAGGGAGGACATGCAGACTCCACACAGAAGGCACCCCAGCTGAGAATCAAACTGGAGAACCTCTTGCTGAGAGGTGACACTGCTAACCGCTGCACCACTGTACAGGTAACTCACAGCATCCTCACTAACCCATTCATCACTGTCCCTTATGACAATGGGCTCCTTCTCCCTCTATATGATACAGCAAAAATAAACTAAAACCAGTACATGGCAATAAAAAAGAACTACAAATTTATGCAAACATTCAAAAAGGAACAGTGGGCATGCATATGTCTCCTCAGGGTAGTTACTGAGTAGTTTCAGGAATTACCAACAAAAGTACCATTTATTGTCAGGGAGAAAACCTGAACTACAAAATTTTAGATGAATGACAGATACTTCAGTAATAGTAAAAAGAAGCTTTTTTATTGATATAGAGAATTGTTGATTTAAAAAAATAATCATCCATCCATCTACAATCAAACATTTGACAATGACAAATTTTTGTTTAAAAATTGAAATGATAAAAACTGGAATGATTTCATAGCGACTGTATGTGAAGTATGTATTTGGCATTTTGGATTCTTATGAAACATCTGCCTGGAACACATACATGGTTATTACAAAAAACTGCAAGTCCCAGATGTATGACAGTATATTGTATGGATGTAATGATTTCAGTCATAATTCTAAAACAATAATCTTTCATTGCTTGTCATCATTATTCTGGTATAATAGCAGGAAGATATTCTGTATATGACAAAAATGTTTCACTTAGATATTTTGACATGACAAATGAAGCTACTCTGCATAATTTTAAGTCAGTCTGGTCATGGAAGATAAATTAGGATATAAAACCCTGAAGGAAATAAAACCCGATATTTACATCCTCTAAACCATAAAACAATGTCACCTTCATTCTGATTAGTCATTGAAGAAAAATGGCATTGACTTCACATAGACTGTCACTGCATTTCTTTAGATGTCATAATACTCTAAGACAAACATCTCTATTACAAAAGCGATACAAATGCAGGTGAAAGGACTGAATGCAGATGACTTGATGAACTGTCCTTCTGAAAGGCAAGCTGCCAACTAACAGTGACAACTGTTGTTCTATTTCTTCAGGCAATTGTTCATCTGTTGCAGAAATGATTCATAATTCAAACAGAGCTCATTGCAAAAAAATATTCCAGAATACTCAGGATGTATTTGTGATGTATCTGACACTGTAGAGAATGCCCACATTATAGATTTGGTGACTGACTCAAGTTTTCTTCCTTTCTTTATGTCTCTATTTATTGAATATTGACATCTCTATAAGTTGTACAAGTCACAGATGTATTTTTTCCCTTTTTTGGTTGCAGTGGAAATCATTGGGAGTAAAGCTCCTGCACATTAAAGTACATGTTAATATTACTTCTGTTTATTCACTAAAAACAACTCCTGCACATGAATGATTTCAAGCAAGGCATGTCAGAGAATACAACGTAAGATAAAGTGCAAAAGAATTGTAAATAATAATAATATACAATGCCATCATGTTTCAAATTAAAGTTAACAGTGCAGCAGCAATATTAGCAATCTACCTACCTATCTAGATGCACACACAAAGCATACATATCTATTTATCTATATCTATCGATCTATATATAATTATGTGGATAATATATATATATATATATATATATATATATATATATATATATATATATATATATATATATATATATAGTATACATGTATGTTGTTGTGTCTTTCGGCTTTTCCCAGTTAAGGGCCGCCACAGCGGAACTCCGGTCCACTAATGATTGGTAGTTGATTTTTACGTGCCGAGTTACCAACCCTGACGCACAACCTTCAACGAAGGTACGCCCATTCATCCATGTCTCCACGCAGAAGACGCTCTAGCTGAGAATCAAACCAGACAGCGTCTTACTGTGAGGCGACAACGCTACCGCAGCACCACCACTGTGGTATATATAGTATACATGTATATCATCTAAAATGTCTAAGTATTATGTGGGTATACTCTATTTATCTAGTATAGTATATATAATATATATTATGTGGGTAAACCCTATCTACCTCTCTATCTATCTATCTACATATTTATCCACCACATACATACAGAGACATATTCATATAAATGGTTTATCTTCAAGCGCTTTAATTGTCAAATGTTTGAGCATTTTAACACAGGATAAATACTTTGAAAATGTACTTTTCAAATATTGCTAGTAGTATGATGTGAGAGATCACAGTACAGTGGGGATCAGAAATTTGCCCTTATCCCACTGTAGTGTTGAGTTGGTATGTAAAAGTGGCAGGGGGCTATGGTGGGTGCAACGCCCTACATGAGGAGTGCATACCTCTGCATAAAGCGGGACATCCACTGACCTCTCCAGTTACTGACCTATAGTCATCTGGCCTCGACTCTCCAAAATATTAGAAAAATGCATTCATTCCCAGCTCTTTTCTGTCTTCAGAATAGCAATCTCCTTTCCAACACTCAACATGGTTTCCAACCTCACCACACCACCAATACTGCTCTGCTCAGTTTTACCAAAATTATAAACTCTGGTAGAATCACTGGGACCTAGTATCCTCCCCTTTTAGACATGTCAAAAGCATTTGATACAGTTTCACATTATATAGACTATAATCCATGAACTAATCTCCCTGGGACTCTCCCATTCATTCCTTACTGGTTCCACAGCTATCTCACCAACAAACTCCAGGTTTTAAAGTGGAAATGAGATGTCTCCTCTTTCTGCCTGACTGCTTGGCGCACCTCAGGGATATAGTCTAGTCCTTTACTATTCAACATATTCACTAATAATCATCACAAAATTAGCACAGAAGCCTCCATAGTACAACAGAGATGATGTCATACTCATATGCTCTGTACAAAGTCTACCACTAATCCACAAGATGACCCAATACTGCTTTTCCTCAGATGAACCCTGGCTTGATGACTACCAACTTTTAAATCTTAAAAGACAAATTAATGCTACTTTTACCCAAATCTCTGTCAGCACAAAAACAATCTTTCATCACATCACACCAGCAAATAATACCTTAGTTGAAACAGTTTCCAACAAAGCTTCTTGGTGTCTTGATTGATGATGACTTAAAATATGATCAACACATTATTCAGACCATCAAGAAAACTCAATAAAAGTTAGGCTTCCTTTACACAAATTCTTTCTCACAGACAATGCTAGGCATTGTTTAGCAACATCTTATCTTCTCTGTCCGCACCCATCCTGTCTAACCTTTACTCCACCTTAAAAAATAAAATAGTGGCTCGCTACAATTAAATAGTTAAGTTTGCATCCAACTTACCAAACTATTCACATCACTACCTAACACTGGAACACAAAGTACTTCGAACTGCCTAATTACCTTACCTACTCCCCACTACTCACTGCCCACAAAATAATACACAAACCCGACAGTTACCCATCACTGCAAAACATCCTCAAATACTTCTCACCTCCTAGGAATCTCCACTCACAGAACAAATAGCTCCTGCATTTTTCTCTCTGTGTTGTGACATCCACATGTAAAGAGGAATGACAAGAAGGCATCATAGACTCTGGGCCTCACTTCTCATTTACAAACAAAAAATCAATTAAAAGACAGCTATGTTATAAAACCAAAACACATACGTCGCTGAACACAGACAGGATAGGGACATATATGTGCAGGAACTGCAGAGCTTGTAAGTACATTTTCTCATGCAGCACTTTTGTACATCCACAGCAAACGTTTAGAATTGAATTTAAAGACTGCAGGACTATAAATCTAGTCTATCTTAGTTTTTGCCAATATTATAAAGTTTTTTATGCGGGCAAGACTAATAGAATGCTCAAAGAACACATTTTAGAACATACGAGGGACATAGTAAACAAAAAGGAGAGAAGTGCCCTAGCTAAAAATGTCGAAGCTGAAGGGATGCAACATGTTTTTAAATTTTCATTTGTAGAAGTCCTGGAAGAAAATATCAGAGGGGTGACATTAGAAAGAGAACAGAAGAGGCTGAGCAAAAATGGACTCTGTAACAATGCAGACAAACCCCCCAGGTATTAATGAAACTGTTTCTTTGAAACCATTTTTAAAGGCAAGAGCCTTAAAGCACTAATTCCCTTCTACATGGTTCTATAGGCATTCACATTTGAACTTGCATACTGTTTTTAACAATTTTGTGTCTATTTATGTTTTTTTCTACTATTTTTAAATTAATTAAGTTTGATATAAATATTTAATTGTTTGTCTTAACTGATTGGTCACTTTGAAAGTATATATATATATATATATATATATATATATATATATATATATATATATATATATATATATATATATATATATATATCTCTCAAAGAAGGCATGGAATGTCTTTATTAAGTCTGATGAAGAGACCTGGAAGGTCATGAAAGTGCTCACTTTGTCCTTGCAATAAAACATTTTGCTTCCACTGTGGCAGTTCGACTTTTTTACATACTACCGGCCATAAGGCCTGTACAAGCCTAGCCATGAAGATTCCCTGATTTACGCCACCCAAAATTTATTTTCCTGTGACCCTGTCGAGCACAGACACAGAAGTGATCCCTGGGGTGAATTTCCTATTTCTCATCCAATCGTCAAGATTTTTCTTAAAGAGGGCTAATGAGGTGCTCTGCTTGACATGAATGGGCAGTCTATTCCAAAGTATGGGGAGTCTCTGGGACAGAAACCTATCCCTCCAGCATGTTTTGTTTATTGTGGTGACAAGGTTTAGGTTCCTAGAGCATGTGGCTCAGGGGGACTGGGTTTCTGTAAAAGTAGCATGTCCAACAGCTCTGGGTTTGACATGGCTTTGTATGTTAGACAGAGATCACCTCTGAGTAGGTGATATGTGACAGAATAGAGCTGGTGTTTTCTGAGATGGTCTGCATAGGGCATCTGTTTGAGGCCAGTGATCCTCTTCATGAGGTATTTCTGTGGCCTTTCCAGTTCTTGCAAATGTCTTGTGAGGTACATACCAAATGGGTCATTGCACTCTATAATAGGCCTAATGAGGGATGAGTAGAGAAGAACAATTACCTCCTTTTTTCTGGATGAGAAACCTTTTGTGATGAGGTGTGCCATGTAGAAGAATTTCCTGATTACTGTGCCGATGGGATTATCAAAGGAGAGACTACTGTCCACCTGTGTCCCTAGGTCTCTTATCACACTTTCAGTGTTGAGTGGACTACCGCTTATGTGGTAGTTCATGGGCACAGGGTTTTCCCCAAAGGGGATGACTATGCATTTTTTGGCATTGATCTTGAGGCCTTGGCTTTGACACCAGGTATCTGTCTCAGTGAGGCCCTTGTGTAGAATGTCCACATCATTTGGGGATTCTATAACGGCTCCCAGTTTGCAGATGCCTGCAAATTTTGTTAGCCATAGACCCTCTGTGTTGGCCTGAACTTTTGGAAAGTAGATGCCAAACAGGAGTGGACTCAGGACTGAACCCTGTGGTACTCCAGTTGTCACTGGTCTGGAGTCAGATTTGGAGTTGGCTACTTTCGTGGTGTGGGTTCTGTCAGTGAGACAGCTGACAACCCATCATGTGACATAAGGATTTATGCTCAGTTTAGTGAGTTTATCTTTGATTCCAGAGTGGTGGGTGGTGCCAAATGCCTTGGTGAGGTCTAGATAGGCTGTATGAACCAATTTACCCTCATCCACGGCTCTGGTAACTGCTTCAAAGAAGTCTATCAGGTTTAGGAGATATGATCTGCCTTTCACAAACACAAACTGGGTGGAGTCCAGAGTTTGAAGGTTACCTATGTCTTTGTTTATAAGTTCCATGATGATAAGTTCCATGGCTTTGCAGATCAAGCTTGTCAGGTTAATGAGGCGATAGTTCCCGAGGTCCATGGTGGATCCCCCCTTGTGGAGTGGGATAACTGTAGCTGTGTGTCTTTCAGTAGGCACAAAGCCTGAAGTGAGGCTATGATTGAACATGGTATTTAGGTGGGGTGCCAGTTCATTTTGTAGTTCATACAGAACACAGCCTTGGATGTTGTCTGGTCCCATGGATGCTGTATTCTTGGCTTTGGAGAGTGTGTTTTCTACTTGTGTGGCCGTGATTACCAGGACTTGGTATTCTTCCGGTATCGAGGTGGGCCCTTTAGTGAGTGAGAGGGGGGTAAAGTTAGCACTGAGCCGATCTGCCAGAATGTTGGCAATATCAGTTGGTTCTGTATATTTAGTGCCATTCTGCTGTAACTCAGAGCAGATCTGAGTGCTGCCATTGAGATTCTTGACATAGCTATAGAATGCCTTGTGGTTGTCTTTGGAATCTGTAGCAATTTTGAGTTTCTTGTGCGGGATCTCAGCTTCTTACTGAGACTGACAAGGGAGTTTTTCCAATCTTGGGATTTTACTCATTTTTGCAACAGCTTCTTCCTTTTGTTGTAGAGTTTGTTTATGGCAGGGGACCACCAGATTGGCTTCCTTTTTTTGGAGGAGAGCATCTTGGCTCTATTTGTGATGGCACGATCAAAGCACTCATGTATGTGTTCATACAGTGCATTGGTGTAAGATTCATCAGTCATAATTCTACTTTCCGTCTGCATGGGTGTCATGAGGTTTGCCACTTCTGTCTTAAGAAGCATGAAGTTGGATTTGGAGAAGGTTTTTATGGTGGTTACCTTAATGGGGGTGGGGGCAGGATGTGGATGTCTAGGGTGATCAGTTTATGGTCAGATCTGACCAATGAGGAGCTGACCTCTGGTGTGGATCATCGGTCGCCCATGTTGGTAATGACCAGGTCTAGGATAATGGTGCCCCTGGTGGGAGTATGGATAAGTTGATCCAAGGCATTGGAATTTATGAATTCCAAGAATCATTGAGCAAATGTGTTGGTACATGAGTAGTTTTCCAAGCTTATGGCGGGGTAGTTGAAGTTGCCCAGTATTAGGGTATTTGGTTGTACCTTAATACTTTCCAGTATGTTATGAAAAGTGGAGTGGGAATCATGGGGCATGGTGGGGGATCTGTAGGAAACTACAATTTGGATTGCAGTTTTGCCTAGTGTTGCATTATGTTGGGCAACTAGCCTGGAGGTGTGGATATCCTTGGTAAATATGGACACACCTCTGCCTTTAGTGTTTCGGTCCAGGTTAGGTGGCCAAAAGGTGTGATATGAATTGTAGCCTGGTATTGCAGGGGGTGCTTGCTGGACCCTTGAACCAGGTCTCTGTCACTGCACAGATGTCGATGTTCTCCATTTTGAGGAGTGCCTTGAGTGAGTGCATGTTGAGGTTTAGAATTCTAGCACTGAGTAGTATTACCCTCAGATTTTGCTTGCTTTTACCTGTTATGGTAGTAATTTTGTCATTTGAACCATGCCTAAAAAAAGGCACTATAGGGGTGGCAAGAGCCTTAGCCAGTATCTGGGATCCCAGGGGTGACAGGTGCAGGCCACCTCTGGCAAAGCATCGTGGTCTCACGATAAAAATAAATCCTTCAAGGCAACCAGGATAACAGAAAAAACACACAGTGGTCTGTCAGTCATGTCATCCCAGGCAGACAGATACTGGATCCCTTTAGAACAACACCAGAAATGTAGCCAATTGTTGAAGTCAATCATTTTATCCTTATACTGTGGTATCATTCTGGGGGATGGCTGGATGCTACTCAGGGCTAGGGTCATACCTGCCTGGGCTACAAGATCCGAGAGCTCCTCCATGTCTCTTTTCATGTAGTCCAGAGAGGTTAGGGGCTGAGATTGTGTGGCACACTGGTTTTGTGAGCTATGTGTCGCTTGGGTTGTGTTGGGGGGTGGTGGTTGTTTGAGTTTCAGCTTCGAAGGTCTCTGTTGCTTGGGAAGATTTTTATTAAGAGCCTCCGTGAATGTAGATGTGTGTTTTGTGTTACTATGTGTGTGTTTTGGTGGTGTAGGTTTAGAAGGACTATATGTTGTGCATGGTGTGAAGTGGGTGTTGACCTTCTCCTCGACTAACTAGTCCAGTCTTGACTGGTGAGAGCTTGGCTTCCAGCTTGGCTATATAAGGGCATCTCTCACAGGTTGTAGTGTTGGGTGGCAGGAGGAGAGGGTTGTTTCTGTCCATGAGGCAATTTCTACATTGCCCCAGGATGCCCAGATTCACCAGGTAGACAGGAGAAAACACTGGGAGCTGACCCTTAAACATGCCTGGATAGATGCTTCTTTGTTTAAATACTAGAACTGTTTTCCTCTTTACTTAGTAAGAAAAGCTGAGTGCTGTAACAATTTATAGAATATATAGTGCTTACAACGAGTTCTAAGCAAGTGCTGAGCTCAAAGAATCAGGTTTGAGTGCTAAAACTGGAAAGCTGGCTGGTTCTAAGGGAAAATTTGAAGAGCAGACTTTCTGGTGCCAGTAATAGTTTAATCCTAGCTAAGCAGCACCTCGTAAATGTGTGCAAACATGGGTTTTTAAGCCTGAAAGTTGAAAGGGATAGAAAGCAGCCCCAAATAGCCAAGGAGGTACAATTCCTGAGCTGGAAGCCACTCCTCTAGTGACAGATAGGTGGCTTAATCTACCACTCCCAACTAAAAGCAGAAATACTTCTCTCTACTACAGCAAGGTCTGGACAACTCAGAAACACAAAAATAAAGTCCTGAAACCAGCAAATCTAGGATCTGGACTATTCTAGTATAGAAAAAAGGTGGGAAATGAGCAAACAGATAGTCATTTTTGGTGGTTTCTTGTATTTTTAGGTTAAATTCAGCAGAAAAATGCAATTAAACAGTAAGTATGCACAGAAAAGGCTGTTGCTCTTGAGTGTGTAGCCTACAACAGTAAATGCAGTTTAAACTTTGAAATTAAGCAGAAATCAAGTGCACAACAGTAAAACGAATTAAAATACAGTAGACATAGTAGCAAAAAATGGCTTAGAGATGTGTGGTTAGCAAAAACAGTAAAAAAAAGCCAACAGTAAACTTATAATCAGCAAAAAGTCTCTCTTCCTCATTTCTGGTGTGTAGTAGTCTGCAGGATGCCCAAACAGGATCCACTGAGGTAAACACCATGGCATGCTAATTATAGCATATGCAGCTGAGTTATATGCTAATCAACCAATCCAAGATGGAGGAGCTATTCAACAAGCTGTTTTAGGTTAAATTCAGCAGAAAAATGCAATTAAACAGTATAAATATGCACAGAAAAGACTATTGCACTTGAGTGTGTAGCCTACAACAGTAAAGGCAGTTTAAACTTTGAAATTAAGCAGAAATCAAGTACAGAACAGTAAAATTAATTAAAATACAGTAGAAATAGTAGCAAAAGCAGCTTAGAGAAGTGCGGTTAGCAAAAACTGTTAAAAAAATGTTATAGAAAAAAGGTGGGAAACGACCAAACAGATAGTAATTTTTTGTTTTTGCTTTTTTGTTTTTTTAGGTTAAATTCAGCAGAAAAATGCAATTAAACAGTAAATATGCACAGAAAAGGCTATCAAACTTGAGTGTGTAGTGTACAACAGTAAATGCAGTTTAAACTTTGAAATTAAGCAGAAATCAAGTGCACAACAGTAAAACGAATTAAAATACAGTAGAAATAGTAGCAAAAAATGGCTTAGAGAAGTGTGGTTAGCAAAAACAGTCAAAAAAGCCAAAAGGGTACTTATAATCAGCAAAAAGTCTCTCTTCCTCGTTTCTGGTGTTGTATTAGTCTGCAGGACACCAAAACAGGATCCGCTGAGCTAAAACAAGTGCAAATCCATGCAAACACGTGTTTATAAGCCAGAAAGTCGAAAGGGATAGAAAGCAGCCCCAAACAGCCAGTGAGGTACAATTCCTGAGATGGAAACCACTCCTCTAGCGACAGATAGGTGGCTCAATGCTTACCACTCCCACAGATAAGCAGAAAGACTTCCCTCTACCACAGCAAGGTCTAGACAACTCAGAAACACAAAAATAAAGTCCTGAAATCAGCAAATCTGGAATCCGGACTATTCAAATATAGAAAAAAGGCAGGAGACAAGCAAACAGATATTAATTTTTGGGGGTTTTATTTTTGTTTTTTTAGGTTAAATTCAGCAGAATAATGCAATTAAACAGTAAATATGCACAGAAAAGGCTGTGACACTTGAATATGTAGCTTACAACAGTAAATGCAGTTTAAACTTTGAAATTAAGCAGAAATCAAGTGCACAACAGTAAAACGAATTAAAATACAGTAGAAATAGTAGCAAAAAATGGCTTAGAGAAGTGTGGTTAGCAAAAACAGTCAAAAAAGCCAAAAGGGTACTTATAATCAGCAAAAAGTCTCTCTTCCTCGTTTCTGGTGTTGTATTAGTCTGCAGGACACCAAAACAGGATCCGCTGAGCTAAAACAAGTGCAAATCCATGCAAACACGTGTTTATAAGCCAGAAAGTTGAAAGGGATAGAAAGCAGCCCCAAACAGCCAGTGAGGTACAATTCCTGAGATGGAAACCACTCCTCTAGCGACAGATAGGTGGCTCAATGCTTACCACTCCCACAGATAAGCAGAAAGACTTCCCTCTACCACAGCAAGGTCTAGACAACTCAGAAACACAAAAATAAAGTCCTGAAATCAGCAAATCTGGAATCCGGACTATTCAAATATAGAAAAAAGGCAGGAGACAAGCAAACAGATATTAATTTTTGGGGGTTTTATTTTTGTTTTTTTAGGTTAAATTCAGCAGAATAATGCAATTAAACAGTAAATATGCACAGAAAAGGCTGTGACACTTGAATGTGTAGCTTACAACAGTAAATGCAGTTTAAACTTTGAAATTAAGCAGAAATCAAGTGCACAACAGTAAAACGAATTAAAGTACAGTAGAAATAGTAGCAAAAAATGGCTTAGAGATGTGTGGTTAGCAAAAACAGTAAAAAAAAACCCAACGGTATACTTATAATCAGCAAAAAGTCTCTCTTCCTCATTTCTGGTGTGTAGTAGTCTGCAGGATGCCCAAACAGGATCCACTGAGATAAACACCATGGCATGCTAATTATAGCATAAGCAGCTGAGTTATATGCTAATCAACCAATCCAAGATGGAGGAGCTATTCAACAAGCTGTAAAGCAACCATGTAGACTCAGTGCTGGTTTTCCCTGCGAATTCCAAAACTGATTAGAATACAATAATAGAAATGAGTCTACACAGAAACAATGTTAGGGGCTGCTGGTGCTTTAATTCATGTGTATGTCTACAGTCTGAAGTCTATGCTGCTGTTGCTGCTAATGGACCATAGGCAAGAAGGAAAAGAGTTTTCAAACCCTGGTCACCTTATCATAATCTGCATGACATGGTAATTGTAGAGCACTGCAGGGAGGATAGAGACACATTACAGGAATTTTGCAACCTCTGTCATCCTCAGCTCAGACCCAGGGCAAACTGAGGGGAACCCATACCAGTGAAGATAAAGGTATGTGTAGCACTTAGAATTTTAGAGACAAGAATCTTTCAGGGGGCAAGAGGGGACATGCTCGGGGTGTCACAGGCATCATCATCCAAGATCCACCATCAATTCCTGAATGCTGTGCTCCAACATTCCAATGAGCACATATATTTTCCCTGTACTCTGAGGACAGGCCACAAATATGCATGAGTTGTACCCTGTAGCACACTACCCTGAAGTACTAGGTGCCATAGATTGTACACACATGTATAGATAGTCTACATAAATAGAAAGGGCTTCCACTCTATTCATTGCCATGTCATGTGTAATGCCAAGGGAATAATCTTGAATGTCTGTGCTGGCAACCCAGGCAGTTACTACAACTCACATATCTCACACACTTCCAAACTGTATCAGAAGTTCAATAGGGGGGATATCTCACAGGGTCATTTCTGGGAGATGCAGGTTATGCACTGGAGCCGGGGCTGATGACACCCTTATGAAATGCACACACACCCAATGAAGAACACCATAATGAGGCACATGCTCAAACTAGAAATACAGAGCATGTGATTGGGCTGCTGAAGTCACAGTGACAGTGCTGAGATACATCTGGGAGAACCCTGTAGTGCAATCCATGTACATGTACTGAATTACTCACCATCTGTGCCATGCTACATAACATCATCCTTAGAAAACAGCTTCAGCAGGATCAACAAGTGGAAAGGGCACACATCCCACCACCATTGGTGAGGTCACCACAGCCATACATGGGTGAGGAGTCAGAGGGGGAACAAGCAGCTGCTGTGAGTGTAGGCCAATGTAGACATGCTCAGTATGCCTTTGTATTGACTAAGAATCAATGCATAGCACACTCACTCACCAGCTATGGGACTAAATTCTTCATCCTACGCACATGCATATAGTAACATTGGAGCCAGACAATACTCACAACCTTTACCTACTCATGTAACAGCTGTGTACTGCTAGCATCAGACAGAGTCAGCCCTGAACTGAAACTGTTGCAACTGCTGGATTTACAAGGTAGGTGTTAAACCTGTAATGTTTGTTTGTCTTTTCGGCTTTTTCCCGGTTAGGGGTTGCCACAGTGGAACTCCGGTCCGCTAATGATTGGCAGTAGATTTTTATGGTGCCGAGTTGACAGCATGATGCCCAACCTTCAGTGAAGGCATGCCCATTCACGCATGTCTTTCGGAGGCTACTCGATGGTGGGGAGGACATGCAGACTCCACACAGAAGGCACTCCAGCCAAGAATCAAACAGGAGAACCTTTTGCTGTGAGACAACAACGCTACCACTGTACCACCGCAGTGTTGAACCTGTAATGTTAATGATACGAATGAATGGCATATCCTCGCATGTTGTTACTTGGTGATGTAAGCAAGTAAAAGGTGGGTGATTTGTACAGAAATTACTTTAACATGTGACAGCAGAGACTTGTGTGACTACATGTGTCCTCTATCAAGTAGTAGGTCTCTGGCAACAATTATTCATACATTCATACCTCTCAAAAGTACTGATGGTCACCAGTGTCCTCAGTTTATCATTATGCTTTTGTACTGGAAAATCATTACAGAGAGAAGTTAGAAAGTAATGAGACACATTTCAGTTTCAGACTTCACAGCCCTCAGAAGAGTATTAAAAATACTGATGAAAAAAAAAGTTTCACTCTATCAACTGTTTAACTTTATAAGTCCAAAATATATTAAAGGTACAATTAGCAAAACAACATTGCAAATGCAGATATACTGAGCACTAAGTCAGCTATGCACCCTTAGCATCAGATGCAAATGTTATCTATCCTTAAATCCAAAATAAAGAAAACAAGGATATGTCTCAGTTATCATCAATTGCACAGGGTGTTGTGAAGGGGGGTGGGGGGCAGGATGCCTAGGTTGACACAAAAGTTTGGTGAGTATGTGTGAGTAAAGAAAGAGAAGCAGGCAGACATTTGGATAAAACAACAAATGGCCAATGAGACAGAATGAGCTTTAAGCTTCATGGATGAACCATGTAACTGTTGTGTGTGTGTGTATCTCTATGGGTCCTCCAGAGGAAATTGGTATGTGAGTGTCTGCATGAACACAGACAAGCTCTTTGCTAGCTCTACATCCTGGTATGTCAGACAGATGGGAACTGTGCATGGTAGAGGTGGCAGTTTATTGGTGTTGTACCCAACCACAAGAACTGGCTCTGCAGGGAGTTGCACTGGCATGTCCACAGCCATGGTCAGATGCACTGCTGCTACATGATCATGACTGATTTCTGATGCATGAGGTCCCCTCACAAGGATGCCCAAGACCATGACCCCATGGCCTACCACATCTGGGTGTGGACACCTCAAGCACAGATGGAGCAGTGGAAGTATTGCCTCTATGGGTGCATGATTGGGCATGGCCACATTAGGTAACATCAGCTGATGTGACTGACCTGTGCTTGCAAGCGTGCCATCCCCCTCCCAGCAGATGTTCCATCACAGACATTGCATGTTCCAACCTGTAATTCATCTGATCCATTGAATTGGCAACATGGTGGAGGCAGTCACACATGTCAGCCTGTGCCACATCTACAACTCTAAGCATTTCTTTGGAGGAGCTATGGAAGCATGCCTATGCCTCCATGACGGCCCAAAACATATGTCGAGTCCCAACGAAAGACACACCTGGATCAGGTGGAGGATGAACAGCAGGTCTCCACCGAGCACCCCCTAACAACCCTCCTGTGTGGCACCTTGCCCATACTTTGGCTATGGCCAGCGTCAACAGGCACTGAAGCTGCAGTAGCCACACTGATCGACTGTCTCACCCTCCATCTGTCCAACATCTGACGGTTCACTGGAATGGGTTGACATAGGCCTACTGGCTGTGTCTGATGGAATTACAGGGGATGGCTGAATGTCAACCTTAGTGTCAGATTCAACCTCTGCACCCCCCCGACTCTGCCTCTCTTTGGCCACCATCAGCATCAGAGTCTGACGGTACTCTGACATCAGGTGGTAACAGTCCTACACTTCCACTGTCAGGATCACTTGTGATAATAAGCAATGAATACAGGAAAGAAATGAATAGCTTCACTACTATAGTCAAATGTATGCTAACAAACTAACAGTGATGCCACTGCTACAGAGAGTGCAGCAATACACATAACAGTCCTGGCACCCACATCACACATATGATAAAATATATATTTCTTTGTAGTGATCATCACTACTGACAAAAAAAAATTGGCTTACCATGTGCAGATGATGCCATGCTTCCCATGGATGATGGCCCTGGAAGACGTTAATCAAAAGGTAAGAGAAGCATCATCAAAATTACCAGTAATACGAGGGATTAAAACCTTTTGCCATTTATATGTCCATTAATGATACTTTTAACAAGAACTTGGATGACAAATGCAACCTAAGACCATGTGTAATCAATCAGAATGTGTTGTTAACTGTATCAGTCTACAACTATCCTCCCCCCAAATGAACTTATTGTGAAACAGAATTTACATATTGTCAATATGTTACCAAACAAGAGTATTTACTTGAGATACATAAGCCTTCCTGGAAACTCCTCCTGGGACATGCTTGCTGTCCCTGAAACAGTAGCACCAATGTCAAGGACATGCTGTTCTGCACATTCCTGGGAGCTGTCCAGATCCCCTAGAGTGGACAGGAACTCTTCATTTGCTGTTAGTGATGGGTCTGTAGCCAGTAGCTCTCAACATTCCATTTCCAAAATGAGGAACACTAGCTTTCACAATGTGGAACAAATGGGCAAAATGTGGAACACATACAAACAGTTTACTAATACCTTCAACTAGGAAGATCATAGAATAGTAAAAATATGCTGGTTTGCTTATAGAAAATATCTTTTAATGAATTAATATGATTCAGTTCTATTTACCAAGGATATAAGTTAAAAAATTCTTAACACTGAATGCGTGACAGGTCCTTTCAATGTGGAACATATCGGAACATTAACTTTTTAAGACTCCAAATGAGGTACTTTCCTCATAATGAGGTACACTTGAGAGGTATGCTGTAGCAGGCCCCCAGCCAGTACCCATTTGATCATAGTTCAGTGCAACTGCTCTCAATGTGCAGATGGAATCATGTCAGTGCTCCTGTGGCAGACCTGATCATATGTCATGCTGTGACCAGCTACAGCATTCAAATCAGCAACTATCTGCTGCCAAATTTGTATTCTGCCTGACATATCCCCATGTCCCCTCTCAATATGAACAGCACCATGTTGCCTCAAAGCTTCCACAATAACCAGATTGTAAGGGTTAGTGAAGGGGGGGTTTCAGAGATTGGGACACCTGGGTGCCATAGTCTGTAATATGTATTGTTAGCACGGTGGATGATGTTGCAGTTGGTTGTATGCAGTATGATTTCAATTCCCTGCTGCAAAGCTGTTTGTGTGGCAAAAAAGGGTAAGACACCCTTACTCTGTTCTGAAGGTTCATTGAAGTGAGAGTTCAAATCCAGACCTCTGTAGCAATATTTTATGTGTATCAAGAAGAATTTTGTAGTGTTTATTTCATAGATTGCTTTTCTTCATTTTGATTAATTTCCTTTTTTTTAAATTTTTTTTTATGCCAGTGTTTGCATGGTGACTGGCTTAGCTCAAACAAGAAACAGAAATACAATGAATGTCAGTGCTTATCTCTTTTCTGTGACACCTAGCAGTGTACAAACCTGGACAACTCGCCCAGACAGTAAGCAGACAGAACATCAGCAAAGTGGGAGTCGACAGTGTAAAGATCAAAAAGGGTACATTGTTGCAATTTTTGCTTTCTATCCTGCACCGCCACTAAATGGTATTGTACAGTGATTAGCAAGGCTCCCCAACATCTGCAGCCATCAAACACCTGCAGATAGGATCCATACAGTCAATAATTTAAAAAGGATACATTCTATTAATTTTGTTGAGTACCACACAAACACACTAAGCAGTGTTGTGCAGCGGTTAACACACAAAACTTAAGAATGAATACAGATTTATGCAACTTTCGTTTAATTATTCCTGTGTCAAGAGGTGGAAGTGTAGGGCTGTAATACAGATGATTCTGGGTTTAAATACAGGAATTGCAACATGTTTTTACTGTTCTGACAGTCCAGTTTATACTAGTGAGCAGAAACATATACAAGTGTTATTTCACCATTCTTGTGGCAACATGTGTAAGTGTAAGGCTGCCATACACAAGGTCCTAAGTTCTAATATAGGACATTCCAGACATTTTTACTGTTGTTCCATTTCACATTATATTCAGTACCACTTATAACACTTTAGATAGTGGAGCTGATATGAATTATGTGTATGAGGATTGAGACGCTTTTATTGTCTTTTCAGATGTATGACTGAAGTATTGCTGTCTCCTATATTTCTGTAAGTCTAATTCTGCTATGTGGACTTGAATGGCCTTCACACTTAAATACAATACATACACAGATAAATCTATATACAAGAGCGTTGTCAGGTCACACACATACATGGTTAACACCTCAAACTGTCAGATGTATTTATGAATGATTCATGACTATGCCAGAGGAAGATTTCTTCCGTGGCAAAGGTGGAAAATCACTGCTATAGCAGAAAATGTTTTGTCCCTTATGCATAGGTTCGAATCCCACACTTTAAAAATAAATTTTGTCACTGTATAAAGCCAAATCAAAAATGTTTCAGGTCATGGGATTTATGCTGTCAGTGCATGTCTGCAAAGTTAACTCAACAGTCAGAGCAGATACAACCCCACAAACTAATGTGAAGTGTCAGATTATCCTTCCAATTTCAAAAATTGCTTTCCTCCCTGCTTGGCACTGTTTCTGTCTGCTTAATATGGCATAAACACAGTTGGCATCAATTTCTCAGGTTTGTGCACAACCCGTAAATGTGCTTTTATATCACGTTATCAAAAGATGAAAATAGCGAACGCTATTTCATCGGCCCCAAAACATCTAAACATGAAAATATCGAACATTCAGAACAACAAATTTTTTCCCATGGAAACAATTTGCTGCTCTGAAACACATACACACAACACAAGCACATCAAACAAACAGCAACCACACACATACACTTAAATTCCTACATCTAATGCTACACTAAACTAAACATACACTACTATCTACCCACTTACCTTAACCCACACCCTAACCCTAAGATCCGTCACTATCGCACACTCACCTAACCTGTGTCCTAACCCTAACTCACTTAAACCGCCCCAACCCTAAAGTATGTCACTATCGCACACACGCCTAACCTGCACCCTAACCCTAACTCACTTAACCCACCCCTAACCCTAACGTACAAACAATCGCACTCTTACCTGAACCCAACCCGTAACTTTCCACCACAGTGTTAAGAATAGCGAAGCCACAGAAACGGCCAACCGAATTCTTTCCTGGAAAAGAATTCGCTGTTCTGCAGCTTCGCTATTCTTAGCACTCTCTGAATAGTGTTTGATATCAGAACATTCGAAGTTTTAATACTTTGATGTTCTGATATAGACCCATAAATGTGATAACAAGAATAGGCAGGAAATCATAATTTGACATTACTCTACTTTTAGTTTTAGACATGTCTGGTGTTAGAGGGGAAGGTGCCCAGTTTAGGGCACAGCAGTGGGGTGTCCAGGAGTTCAGGATATTTACTGCACTCATGGTAAAAAACCACAGCCAAAGGCATCTGCAGGGGGATTATTCTGGCTCCCAGTACAAATCTGAGGCTTGGAGTAGTTTGCTTATGGATGTATCCAGTATGACTGGTATCTCACACACTGGAGAACAGTGTAGACACCACTTCAATGACCTACTAAGGTGTAAGAGGGATGCACTCAACTAGTGGTTAACTGAGTTTCAAAATGGTGACATCCCACAGTTGTGTAAGTATGCTAATGAAAATAAATTTTAATATATAGAAAGCTAAATATAGGCAAAACTGGTGTGCACAATGCTCTTATGTTCCTTTCTTTTCACAGCCAATGCTAACATTTAGTTGAATCAGCAGGCTCATGTTGAACCTCTGGAAATAATGAGGGAAGTGAGTGGTACGTACGCAGCACAATAGAAGTATTATTACAACTTTAAAAGTTAATGATTTTTTATTTTTTTTTTTTTGCATTCTATACAGTAGTAACAAAGTAAGCATGCATATTCTAACTGTAAAAGCAAATATGCATGCATAAGTTTGTAGCACAAACCAACTTTAGGAGTCAGGTGTAAGACTGTAGTCAGAGGTTGTGGATACAAATTCCAAGAATAGCAAGCATACATTGGATTTCTTTCATAATATTACATAAACTAAACTCTATACAAGTGGCATACATGCCCTGCTGTTAACTGTAATCAGTTTATTTGGACAAAGCATATGTGTAATATATGCATATTGCAAGAATTACTTTGTGCAATCTGTAATTACAGTTTGTAGTTGATGGGACTTATACTTAAATATAACAGTTCAGATAAAATAGTTTTATAATTGTGTTACTGCGTTGTATGTCACATATGATGGCACTAATTTTATCTCTTTTTTTCTCACCCTAACCCTTGTCTATTTTTTTTATTTTTCTATTATGTGTCATCAAAATGTCTCCTTGTCATCCATCTATAACAAATCATTAAATGTTTCACAGCAATGCAAAGTAGACCAGCCCCAATGGGTCAGCCTTCCCCCACTACACCGGCTCCCGCATCAATGCTCAGCATATCTTGGACCCAACCTGGCAGCACTGCCTCTGCTGCCCCTGCACTTCCAGTACTACCCTGGCTTCTGGTGCTGTGGTACCCTTCAGAATTACTGGCAGAGGTGGGGATTTCATTACCCAACAGGAGATGACAGAGTTGGTGCATAGGGTTGCACATTGCACCATTAGTGTATACCTTTGCCAGATGGACAGGCTGCTCTCTCCCCCATGGTTCATAGGAGAAGATGTCAAACACTCCAGCAGCCAGTGCAGTAAGGGGACAGTGATGACAGTCCTGTGGGTGAGGACTAGATTCTGACTGTCACCATGTTTGATGCCCATGAGCTTGCATTGTTCACTCGCTCATCTCAGTCAAGATATCCCCCAACTTATTGTGTCCTTCACCATCCCTGGGTCTTGTTGTGTTTGCCTTGTTTGTTTGCATTTGCTTCCTCACCTACCCAACTTACCTGACCCAGAAATACCAATGTCCCTTATCCAGCATTCTTCTCTTACTGAATTTAAAAAAATGGGCACCTGTCCCACAAAAAATATTGTCCCATACATAACTCTCCATTTCGAACACGTCTTCATGGCACACTTAATTTGGTCTAATTGGCTATACAACATGATTGCTCTGTTGTCACTCCTCTTTGTGGAGGTGACAGTTCAAATTCAGCTAATATTCTGTACATATTTTTAGTTTACACTGTTAAAAAATGGATAGATATGGTTCTTTCCTATCTCCCTCCTACACGTTCCTGTATTTCTTTCCCTTTGTTCTTCCCCATGCTTGCTCCACATTACACCACTTTCCCATCTATGCCATTTTAACACCTGTATTTTGGTCAAAAAGTAGAAGTGCACAAAACACACATAACTACCAAGAAAACCAATGGAGACCTTCACTTTTTGGTCTTTATGTTTGTGATAAGTTTGGCATCATGCACCAATACCAAGTGATGGTGAAAGGCTCTTCTGTTGTGCAGTTACCACTATGCAATGCTGCTTAAACACACTGTGCTACATCAAAATACAATAACACATGGTGAAGGTAGAATAAAGTAAAATTTCATTGCATTATCAATACTTATTTAAAAGTATTGCACACACCTGGATTTGAACCCTGTATTATCTGAGATAAAAAAGGAATGCATCAATGCATTTATATCTGCTGCCACAAAGACAGCAAAACAGCAGGTGTGTTTCATACACTCAGTACTAGCTCTCATAATTTTAGCAATGAGCCTCGTGTTTGCACACTGCTTAACTATGTGCAAACAGGAAAATCAGTAGAAATGTGTATCCTGCATGTGCGCTTTGCCAGCCATCTTGGAAACATGCTGCTCATCATCGTGCCATGCAAATTAAATAATAGCATGTTTTAATTTAGTTTACTGTCTGTTTAGTCTTTATGCCATGAAACTACATGTGGAAACATAAAAAATTAAGGCCATGTCTAAGAATATGCCACATATTTATAATGCAGCCATATGTTATCTCCCACCATGCAGCGCAACCCCAGGCTCTCAGTACTTGTTAAAATATATATGAACTATGCTACATACATTGATAACAAATGTTGTATGATATACTATGCACATTTTTAGAATAATAAGACATATTCAGTTTTTCAAATACTTGTACTGATGTGGACACCTGCTTGCATATAGTTTGCAAAGCTGTTTCTTAAACTATACCTGCGCATTGAAACACAATTACCACATACTACTTATTGCACACTCATCAGTCTGGTGGCATGCAGAAATGGAGCTATTGTGACACTTGCACAAGCTTACACATCCATTTCATGCAGGCCTCCCAACATCTTCTGTCCAACATCCAGTGCTGATGACATCCACTATAAGTTAGTCTTCAGCCTTATAAAAGTCAAACTTGTGTCATGGTGCTTGCATAAAGTACTGAGCTCTGTAGACTGTGTACTTAAATAGGTATGGATTCTATTCCCATTGCAGTCAACTGGGGTGTGTGTGTGAGAGTGTCTGTGCACTTGCTTGACATTAGAGATAGTTTTTTACACCAGCATGTGGGACACTGCTATTACCATTTTCTCCTCAACAGACACTGCTGACATCATCATCTGTAAACTTGTGTCGGACACTCTCCATGTCAGACTTGAGCTGTGGTGTTTGCCTTAAATACAGAGTGCTCTAGTTGATGTACTTAGGTAGAGATTATGTTTCCAATGCAGTCACCTGGGATGTATGTGTGTGTGTGTGTGTGTGTGTGTGTGTGTGTGTGTGTGTGTGTGTGTGTGTGTGTGTGTGTGTGTGTTTGTGCACTTACTTGACATTACAGAGTGCATTTTACAACAGCATGTGAGACACTGCTATTACCATTTTCCCCTCACCAGACACTGCTAATGTCATTACCTATAAACTATTGTCTGACACAACCCAGTTTGGCTTCACTATCATCTGTAAACTGTTGTCTGACACTCTTCAAGTCAAACTTGAGCTGTGGCACTGGCCTTAAATACAGAGTTCACTAGTTGGTGCACCTAGATAGGTAGTGGTTCTGTTCCCATTACAGTCAGCTGGTGTGTGCATGTGTGTGTGTGTGTGTGTGTGTGTGTGTGTGTGTGTGTGTGTGTGTGTGTGTGTGTGTGTGTGTGTGTACTTGCTTGACATCAGAGAGAGCATTTTACAACAACTTATGGCACACTATTAATACTATTTTCTCCTGAACAGACACTGCTAATGTCATCACTTGTAACCTGTTTGGCTTCATTAAGGGTAAATCATGCTTACTAAACCTGGTAGACTTCTTTGAGAATGTCATCAAAGCCATAGATGAAGGTAATACAGTGCATACAGCCGATCCCAAACTTGCCAAGGCTTTTGACACAATTCCCCTCTCTGGCATAATTGAGAAACTCTCCAAGAAAGAGATTATCCCTTATGTTACTACCCAACTGAGTCACTGACAGAACTCACTCTGTCAAAATTGGTGTCACCACCTCCACCAGTAAACCCATCACCAGTGGAGTGGGGTCTGTGCTGGGCCCCTTATAGTCTGCCATCTTTTTCTCAGAAGTCCAGGCCAAAGTAGATGGCCTTTGACTCATCAAGTTCACTGATTATTGCAAACTTGGAGCAATCATTGAGCCCCCTAATGATGGCAACATAATAGAAAAAGGGCTAACACAAACAAATGATTGGTGCCAAAGCTATGGTCTAAAACTAAATACAAAAAAATGCATTAATTTTCCCTTTGGCAAAACAGAATTCCCTACAAATTACAATATTGACAGCACCCCCCCCCCCCGAGTTCCAACCCAGTGGTGCAAGACTTGGGAACACAGGTTGATAGTAATCTGAACTTTGACAACCAAGTTTTCACAGTGATAAGGAAAATCCTTTTATGTAGCACACCTCATAAGTAAGGGCATAGCATCCAGGTCAAGGGATGTTATAACTCCATTGTACTTGACTCTCATCAGACCACTAATAGAGTATTATGCACCCATTTGCATGTATCTGACCAGAAACTAGCAGCAGCTGGAGAGACCTCAGAGGTCTTTCACTAAGAAAATACAGGGGCTCCAAACCATAACCTACGTGGACAGGATGAAGGCTCTTTTACTTTACTCTGTATCTTATAGGCTGTTGAGAAGTTTGTGCCTGGCCTACAGGGCAATCTCCAACCCTGCCTTAGTGGAAAAGCTGCACATCTGCAAGTCAAATGGCTCAAAAGTCACTCACTCTAGAGATCTCCACCTAGTTTGTGACATTAACAGATCATGCTGGAGAGGGAGAAATGTCACCCAGAGACTGCCGCTTCTCTGGAATAGACACTCTACTCTTGTAAAACAGAGCTACTCAAATGCCTAGATAATTGGATGGGACACTGCAAATTCACCCCTTGGGTGGCACCCTTGTCCCTTATGGATAAGGGTAGCCAAAGTTAATCACAGACCCACTCATTTCATAAATTCAATCTTATCTCATTCAGTCCAATGGAGCTCAAGAAGTTTGCAGTGTAACTTCCAGTGAGTGGAGCTTAAGCCTTTTGACAGAATAAAATTATGTCCTCACATTTCAAACAAATGTTCATATCTTTGGAACCACATGGATTATGAAAGCAATATAAATGGCAAACTCTTCAGTGCAAACTATGTTTATAGTGATTCATAGGTTCATAGGTTCATAGGTTCATACTAGGCTATCTGCCCAAGGGCATTTATAAGCCTAGCCCATAGTTATGTGGCTTTCGCCACCCCTTTAGTTTGAATAAAAACTATGCCTATCATTTGTCTGTGCCTCTGTCAAGCAGTGACACTGAAGTAATCCCTGGGGTATATCTGCGATCTCCCATCCATTGGTCAAGATTCCTCTTGAACAAGGCCAGCGAGGTGCTCTGCCTCACATGTACCGGGATTTTGTTCCACAGCATAGGAGTCTCTGGGTGATGAATCTGTCCCTCCAGCACATTCTATTTATAACCGTGTCAAGGTTTAAGTCTCCCGCCCTTGTGGTTCTGAGGGATCTAGATTTTTTGAGGTGAAGCATATTCATCAAATCTGGGTTTGACATGGCCTTATATGTCAGGCACAGGTCACCTCTGAGCAAGCGGTATGAGACTGAATAAAGCTGGAGTTCTTTCAGTCGGGCAGCATAAGACATTTTTGAGACCCTTTATCCTTTTGGTGAGGAACTTTTGGGGCCTTTCAAGCTGCATCAGGTGTCTGGTCAGATACATTCCGAACGGGGCATAGATGGCAGTCTATTCCAGAGTCTGGGGAGTCTCTGGGTCAGGAACCTATCCCTCTAGCATGTTTTGTTTATTGTGATGACAAGATTTAGATCCCTGGAGCATATGGCTCTGAGGGATTAGTATTCTTTAAGTTGTAAGTCTTAAACTGAATTTGATAAGTCACAGTAAACACAGTAACTATTGCATTTGTAATATTTTGTAAACAACTTACAATATCTTGGCAACCACTCAAGTTACACACATACTATCAGCAGCATTTTATTCATCTAGCTGAGAGCTTTCATGTGAGAATAAGGAGTTCTGTCTGTGTTTCTTGGTTGTTGGTCAATTTAGAAAAATGTGAAAATTATATCTATACAAATTAATATCATAAAAAACACAGTTAATATCTATAGGTTCATAGGCTGGTACTAGGCTATCGGCCCTAGGGCCTATACAAGCCTAGCCATAACAATTCCCTGGATATTTCTTCCCACACTATTTACTTCCCTGGACCCCTGTCTAGCAGGGTGACTGACGTGATCCCCGGGGTGAATTTCCTTTCTCCCATCCAATCATCAAGATTCCTTTTGAAGAGGGCCAAAGAGGCACTCTGCTTGACATGTATGGGCAGTCTATTCCAGAGTCTGGGGAGTCTCTGGGTCAGGAACCTATCCCTCTAGCATGTTTTGTTTATTGTGATGACAAGATTTAGATCCCTGGAGCATATGGCTCTGAGGGATTAGGATTTCTTTAAGTGTAGCATGTCCAACAGCTCTGGGTTTGACATGGTCTTGTATGTTAAGCAGAGATTGCCTCAGAGTAGATGATATGTGACAGAGTATAGCTGGAGTTTTTTAAGGTGGTCAGCATAGGGCATCTGCTTTAGGCCTGTGATTCTTTTAGTGAGGTATTTCTGTGGCCTTTCCAGTTGTTGCAGATGTCTTGAAAGGTACATACCAAATGGGGCATTGTATTCTATAATGGGTCTAATGAGGGATGAGTACAGTGGGACAATGACCTTCTTTTTTCTGGATGAAAAGCCCTTAGTGATGAGGTGTGCCACATAGAAGGATTTCCTGACTGTTGTGGCGATGTGGTTATTTACCTGCAGGAGACAGAGGTCAAATATTAATGCAGTTGAGTTTGCCATTGTGTAAGGTTTAAGATGAAATCTTTCAAAGACTTGCGCATAGCATGTTTTTTTGAATTATTGATACAAATATGAACAAGCAATATTTGACACCTAGAGGCGTCAGAAGGAGTTAACTGCAAATGCACCTGGAGGCATCAATCAGATGTAATGAGTTAACTACCCAAAAAAGAACAAATGGGAATACTTGGGATTAACATTGCTAGGCTTGTAAAGGCTCTAGGGCCACTAACCTAGGAACCTCCTATGAATCTATGACACTCTCCAAGTCTCCAATGGGAGGGTGGCTTAATGGTTAAGGTGTTTGCCTTACAAACACAAGGTGCAGGGTTTGAGTCTCACAAGGGATAATTGGTTAAGCTTAAAATGGCTCGCAAGGGCAGTTAGCTTAGTACTACTCTATGAACCTCTATAATATAAGTCAGACTTCAGCTGTGGCACTTGCCTTAAATATAGATTTCTCTAGTCGGTGTACTTAAATATGTAGGGGTTCTGTTCTTATTGCAGTCAACTGGGGTGTATGAATGTTTGTACACTTGCTTGACATTAGGGAGAGCATTTTACAACAGTATGTGGGACACTGTTATTACCATTTTCTCTTCACAAGACTCTGCTGATGCTATCAGCTATAGCCTATTTGTGGATGTGCAGTAGTCCCATCAGGGCAGGGTTGGAGACTGTCCTGTAGGCCAAGCACAAGTTACCTCATCCTATATGATACAGATTACAGTGACATGGCTTTCAGTCTATCTACAAATGTCATGGCATGGTTTGCAGGTCAAGAAACCTCTTTAGTCTCTCCATCTGCTGCAGATGTCTGGTGAGATAAATGCAAAAGAGAGCATTACATCCATTAGTGTTCTGATGAGGTTTGAGTACAGTGTTGTTGTATCATCCTCAGATCTAGTTATGATGGTCTGACTTATAAGGTTCATGATGTAGCCTTTCTATTCCACTGTGGACACTTGGTCGCCAAAATTCAGATTGCTATCTAGGTGCTTCAACAAAGTATTAGTTTAAGGGTGTGCACACTTATGCAACCAGCTTATTGTACGTTTTTTATTTTTTACATTTTTCCCCTAACAGATTTGTTTGTTTTTCAATTGACTTGTGCAGGTTATAGGTCACATCAAAGGTGGGTAAAGTTTTGAAATGATTTATTGTGGTCTCATTTTTTATATCACATAAACCTGGCATTTTAACAGGGGTGTGTACACTTTTATATCCACTGTATAAACAGACCAGCTGGTATATGACCTGTGTCCTGGGGTAGATAGTAAGTGGAATATCCACCAGCATGTGGCCACAGTGCTGACTACTCCCTTGTATGTAACACAAGGACTGAGTATGTGAAGGACATCCACATCACTGGCCATAATACCTCCATAGTTCACAGCCTTCATCAGACCAATAACTGAGTACAATGTGTCCTTCTTCATGTACCTTTCTGCACATCTTATAGAGATGTGTAACTGAAGTGTACCACCTTTTCCACAATAAGCTGCCACATATATTATTGGCCACACCAATGTATTCTTTTTGTTGTGTAAACATTAATGTTTGATGGTGCAGAACACCCATCAAGGTGTTATAGCAAATGCATGTGTGATACCTGTTCTGGTGATGCACACAGTACATAAACAGCTGTTTGACAACATTGATGACATAGGTTACATTCATGACTGTCTGCATTGTGCCATATATATCTGCCATGCACACCAGTCAACTAGCCTATAGTAACCATAATGTCACATACAGGTATAGCAGTGTCCCTCCTAATATCTCCAACAGATGTTACAGTGTCAGGACAGTGTGTTTGATTACCCTCATATATTGCTGCCATGTCATGATGTTGTGCAAGTGTGCTTGTGGAGAGCCATCTATGATCACTCAGAATGAATATGTTGTGTCAAAGGCATGGTATTACTGGTGGTATTATTCTTATATTGGCCATAATTGTGCGTGCTTCTTTTACTGTTTGCTCTACTGTAAACACGTTCACCTTCCATGTTGCTTTATGTGATTTCCTGGCCAGCAACACTTTTGCCAGCCATGAAACCATGCTTGTTTACATTTAAGCGGTGTGCAGCATGAATATGTAATTAGTGCTGCTGGTCACCATGCAAATATGTACAGCCAGTGGAGGCTTCACCCAAAATCTACACGGAATTTATTGAATGCCACCGGCTATGTATGTTTTCAGTATTTATTTCCTAATAGTAACACACTTTTCTGCAAAATAGGTGTAACCTTTTGGCCTTTTATTTTGTAAAGGGAGATGAAAGGAAGGGAAATACATTTATCAGCTATCTGAAATATAAAATATAACCTCTTGGTTATAAAATGTTATCATGGTCTACTTCAAAGAAGTAGTTAATTAGAACTGTGAAAATAAAGCAATAATTAAAATGCAGACAGTTAAATGTATATTAAGATCCTATGTGTTTGTCCTTTCTAAATGATGTAATGTTTTTAGGGGAATACAATGAAGAAACTACAATGTATAAATATTTGAGACTGATCTTTGTTCAGGGCTTTCTGTACTTGTAACAGCCTTTGAAAAGGTCTGCATTCTGCCTGAGGATTTTTAATACTTTTTAAAATATTTTTAATATTGTTAATGTTGTGTCTTTCAGATTTTCCCGGTTAGGGGTCGCCACAGCGGAACTCCAGTCCGTTAATGATTGGCAGTAGATTTTTACGTGCCGAGTTGCCAGCCCTGATGCACAACCCATTCACGCATGTCTCCACACAGAAGACACTCTAGCTGAGAATCGAAGAGGACAACATCTTACTGTGAGGCAATAACGCTACCGCAGCACCACCACCGCAGTCTATTTTTAATATTGTTAATATTTTTTAATATTTCTCTAAGTCAGTCTAGTCATAGCCATGTCTACCTCCAGTATGAGACAAGCTATTTAGTTATGTGCAGATTATATATTTGCTGTAAATGTTCTGTCCATTATGCCATTTTTTTTTTATCTATCAGACACAACCGGTGATGGAAAAGATCAATTTATGGATACAGAATAGTAAGGGTCAGATCATCAACATACTCAACAACCTGCTTCCCTGATTGTGGATCATATGCCATCACATTTCTTAAAATTAGGAAGGGTAGTGTTTAAGGTGTTCTTCAGACCTGCTCACAAGAGGTATAGATAGTCATGTTCACCATTCAACTCCAACATCTCTGGTTATATAAGAGGGGAGCTTGATATTTTTCCAAATCCATGTATATGAATGTTGCTTTCATTTTCTTTATAAACTTTCTTATTCCTATATATTTTAATTGGTTGCTACAAAGGTTGCCTTATTGCTTAAGTAAAGTCTATTTGTTTATATTTAAGCTCTTGTGGCTCATATTTTATAATGGATTATTGCTATTTATTATCTGACAGCAGAGTTACCATTTACCACTGTAGGTTAACAAGTTGTGAATTCCATGTCTAATTAGCTAGAGTATTTGCACCTACAGCCAGTGAAAACATTAATTTGTATTTCATGTTTGGCTTATGTAAGGGAAGCATTTAGCTGGTTGTCTCTAGACAATTTGTAGTGGCTGTGCTACCATGCCAGGATGATAGCTGTAGAAAAATTGGAAAATTCTGCCAGCTATCCCTGGGAATTGTATGTTAGGATATGTGTTAAAATTATGTGTGTAAAAGATGGTTAAAGAGGGACAGGAAACAATGATAGATACTATGGTTCATGGAGAAAGTGAGGAAAAGGAGGACTAGGGTGGTAGAACAAGGGCTCAGCACTATAAATGGTATATGTGTAGTCATATCTAGTCAGATGTCACTTATCTTGTTTCCCATTAAAGATGAACAGGTAGGGTAGTTTGTTTATATGCTTTATTACACAGAAACACATCAGGATGAATAGCAGCAGTACAAAATATAAACTAACTGATTGACAGACTACACAGATAGACATGCTTACATCTCAACAGCTTACTATAAAATGGCAGTCAGGCTTGCACATGCTCAGTATTTATACACTTATGTAAACCACTAGAAAGCTTCTTAAAGGTATACATACGTATTGATCTACATCCTCCCTCTTAAATGAATTGCCTACAATATAATTATATTTGAAAAGAAACATGCAATGATATAGACAATAAAAAATAAACACAACGCTCATGTCCTTCTGTTCAAGTTGCTGTGTATCTGGAACATGGTCTGGAAATGTCACTAGATCTAGTGATTTATCAATCAGAATTGTGTTTAGCAACAGGGATAGTCATTTGTGAACAATGTCCTTCAGGAGTTTCAGGATTCTTTTCAGGAACAGGGATATTTACTGGAACATCCTCTGGAACTGGAATGCTGGATAACTCAAGAGTCTTTCTTGCAGGTATGATATTGTAATACAGTTTCAGGCACTGGGATCAAATGTTTCTGATTCCACTTAAACTCTCTTCCTTGTGATTCCACAATGTACAATCTCAGCTATGGACATGCACTTTTCACAACACCAACCTGATCAAAACCTTTGGACAAAAGCATCCTCATTATCTCCCCTTCTAGTAATGAACTGAGTGGTTTGTTGGTCTTATCATAATAGGACTTCTGGGATAAGTGCTTCTTTAACATACTGGCTTTCACTGATATGTTGTTCTTAACACATGGAACCAGTGATGAACTACTAATTGCTAGTGTCATTCTGTTTTCTTTCGATAGAAGTCTCTCTGCAGGTAAACCAAGATTTTTTATCACAAGGAACATTTCTGTGATTCAAGAGATTCAAAAAAACATTGCTATTATCTCATTTCAAGTTCTCTAGGTAATTGTTTCACACTTTGAACTGCAAACGAGTAAAGTCCCACTCATCAGCAAATCTTTTTAAACTGCTGGTTTGTAAGCTGAGTACCATTGCCAAAAATAACTTTGTGCAGGCTATCATGCACTGCAAAATGATACTTCATCTTAGTACTGACAGTACTGGATGCTAGATTAGGAAGTAGGTCAATCTCGAACCAATTGGAATAAGAGTATACTAACAACAAATAATGTTGACCATTCCATTCAAAAATGTCTGTAGCTACTGTTGACCAAGGTAGTTCAGGAATCTGGTTTAGCTGAAGTGGTTCTTTCTGTTGTTGTGTCTTAATATTATTACATACAGAACAAGATGAAAGTACTCTCTCAATATCCTTTAACATAGAAGGCCAAAATACTAGCCGTCTCTCCCTTCTTTTGGTAGAATTAGTTCCTTGGTGGCCACAGTGCAAAATGGTAATATACTCTTGTTGTAAGGGCTTTGGAACAATGACATTTGGACCTTTCATGATGATACCATTGTCAAACAAAATCTCATCTCTGTAAGGAAAATAAGGTTGCACTTCTACTGGTAATCAAGATTGCTTTGACGGCCATCCTTGACTGATAAAGCAGTTGAGCTTCTGAAGTATTGGATCTGAGGCTGTATGACTTCTAAGCTCATCAAGATGTGTGTAAAAAAAAATTCTCACTTCTATGACTTCAAAATCAAGTTTTTCACTCTCATGCTGTTCAGTGTTATTTCTGGACAATCTGGATAATTTATCAGCAAGATAAAGAATTTTGCCTTTTATGTAGACACTACTTTCGTAATTTGAGCATCATGCATTGCAATATGACTGGAGCTGTATGGATAGACTTTCTCAAAATAGTGGCTATAGGTTGGTGATATGTTTCGCTCTGGATAGGTTTACCATAAATATAATCATGGAACTTCGAACATGCAAACACAATTGCCAAGAGTTTTTTCTCTATCAGCGCATCATGCATTTCAGTTTGGGTTAGAGTTCTGGATGCTTAGGCTACTGGTCTACCCTTTTGAAGAATGTCTGCACCAAGACCAAATTCTGAAGCATGACAAGAAAGAATAACTGGTTTGTGAGCATCATAGTATCTGAGAGCTGGTGGACTGGCAATTATCTGTTTCAGGACATCAAATGCTCTCTGGTGTTATTCTAACCATGACCAAGATACATCTTTGCATGTCAACTCTCTAAGTGGTGCTGAAAGTTGGTTCAAGTCTGGAATGAACTTGCCTAGGTAGTTAACCATGCCAAGAAAATGTTGTGTGGCTTGAACATTGTCTGGAGCTGGCATCTTAAGAATTGCTGTTTGCTTTGAAGAATCTGGTCATAAGCCTGAACTGGTAAATAAATGACCAACATAAGTAACTTGCCTGAACATGCACTTTGAGGATTCGGCTTACGATTCACTTCTTGTGTTCTTTCCAGAATTTTCTTGAGGTTTCTGTCATTCTCAGCTTCACCATTACCTCCTACTAGAATATTATCTACTATAATAGCACATGGATACCCAGAAAAAAAATAATTCTATGGCATGCTGGAAGACTTCACTGGCAGAATTTATCCCAAATGGCATTCTCAAAAATCTGTACCTGCTTAAAGGAGTATTGAAAGTAGTTAGCAATGAGGATTTCTGAGCAAGCAAACTTTGCCAAAATGAACTCTTTGCATCTAAGTCAGGAAAAAACTGTGGCATTTGGCATAATAGCAGTGACTTCTTCAACTGTACATATTGGATGATGAGGTCTTTCAGTGCTTTGTTCAAACCTTATGGATCAATACATATTCTGATAGCATCTGAGCATTTATTATGAGCTATGATCATGGAAAATACCCATTCGTTTGGTTCTGCAACTGGACAAATTACACCTTGCTGCACCATTTTATCTTGCTCAGCCTTGACTCTGTTCTGCATAGCTACTAGAACTTCCTGCCTGGCCTGACAACTGGACTGACTTCAGGATCTAACTTCATAGAGTACACAACTGGGAGTTTACCTAGTTTGTCTTTGAAAAGATCAACATAGGTAGAAAATATAGACTGGGAAAAATTAGAACAGTGGTCTTTCAAACTTAAATGAAAGCAATCCCATTTTTAAACTGCCTCTGAGGCTTAATAATAACTGTATGCGCCTTTTGACCACATAAAATTGCAAGTCATAGCTGTTCCCAGCAGTCTAATATGAAAACACTACAGAAACTTTGGTTTGAATTTCTTCACCATCATAAGCAACAAGCTTCACACACTTTGCCAAATCAAGCTTCTCACTAGCACATGCTATAGCAAATGTTTCTGCTGACATAACATTGAACTTTGAACCTGTGTCAGCTTTGACTGAACAGTACAAAATGTTTTATTCTTTGCCCATAAATCTACTGCATTGACTGTTTCATTAAGCACTGACACACCATCAACATAAAAAGTAGGGTCAGCTTTCTAATTGATCAAATAGTCTCTTTCAATGTTCTCCTTTAAGAAAAGAATGAACCTCTTTTGGTTTACAAAATCTTTGGAAATTGTAGTATCGGGCAAGTAATGCTGTTATGGTACTGTAGGGGCACTCTGGGGAATTAGCAACATGTAGTGTTGGTTCTGCATTCTCTGGTAACTTGTTGTTTCCGGTGTATGTATGGCTATGGCGAAGTTGTGAACATGTAGCATGGGTGTGCACCTGGAGGCTCTTAATAAAGAAAGGCCTTACAACTCCATGAACCGTGTGGTCTCCTTATTTCCCAGGATATAACATATTGGCGACGAGGATGGGATGCCTCCGAGTCCGCTGCGAGTGAAAACGACGGGGTGCAGTTAATGTCGGACGACGAAGACACTGGGCCTGCCGGAGTTATGTCTGGTTCCATGTTGGGGTCGCTGGTTGCATACGACTGTCAGACCCAGACCTGGGAGGAGTATTGTGAAGTGTTGGAACATTTTTTTGAGGCAAACCAGATAATGGATGCAGGCCGGAAGCGAGCCATATTGCTGAGCTCGGTGGGCAGCAAGACGTACAGTCTGATGAGGAACTTATTGAGTCCGGATTATCCCGGGGATAAATCGTTCACGGAGTTGACGAGCTTGCTTCAGTCACATTATAACCCGAAGCCAAGTGCAATAGTTCAAAGATTCAAGTTAAATTTAAGGACTAGAATGGCCAATGAAATGGTAACGGAGTATGCCGCAGTGCTGAGGGAACTGGCGCAACACTGTAATTATGGGGACAGACTGACAGAAATGCTACGAGATAGGCTCGTATGTGGCATTGCAGATGACCGCATACAACGCAGATTGTTAGCGGAGCCTGAGTTGTCGTTTGAAAAGGACTTGAAGTTGGCACAGGCCATCGAGACGGCGAATAAAGACATTCGTGATTTACAACCAAGAACCATTGAAGGGGTGGGAAGCAGGAGTGCTACCCCACTGCCAGTGCATAAAGTGGTCGGGGAGCATAAATCACAAGGGAAGTCTGGTCAGTATGCCTGTTACAGGTGTGGCGGAGAACATCTGTCAAGGAACTGTCGTTTCTTAAATGAAAAATGTCATGCTTGCGGGAAAAAGGGCCATGTGAAGAAAATGTGCCGATCAACGCCCTCTAGGGACCAGCCGAGAAAGGGGGAAGAAAAGAGCAGTATGATGGACAGGAAGGGAAACCGG
Organism: Protopterus annectens; assembly: GCF_019279795.1. NCBI lineage: Eukaryota > Metazoa > Chordata > Ceratodontiformes > Protopteridae > Protopterus > Protopterus annectens. The sequence goes on from NC_056745.1 coordinate 1,509,836,704, forward strand.
AAGATTAAACGGCAGTATGCACACCACATGCGTGAAGGTACAAATCCACACACCAGGGAAGATGAGGAAGTGTTTACTATGTTTAACATGAAAGAGGCAAGGTGGGAAAGAGTCGATCCCATCACAACCCAGTTGGACTTAAATGGTAAAATGGTGCAGTTTGAAGTGGATACGGGATGTAGTGTGACAGTTCTGTCCAAGGCTGAGTATGGAAAGTTATGGCTAAAAGAAGCTCAGAAGCTGCGGGACTGTTCAGTGACTTTGAAAACATATACCGGTGAAACAGTTCCCACACTGGGGATGGCCAAAGTAACTGTCAAACATAAAGGTAAAGTCAAACAGTTGCCAGTCATGGTGGTAGCAGGTAAGGGACCAAACCTGTTAGGCCGGGCGTGGCTAAAGGAGCTGGAAATGGGTTGTCTACGGCTCCATAAAGTAGAACAGCAGTGGCTGGCCTTGCAAGAGGTGCTGGAGAACAACGAAGAAGTGTTCAAAGAGGAACTGGGGACCTGGAGGGGTCCACCAGCAAAGATACACGTTAAAGAAAACGCAACGCCAAGATTTTACAAACCTCGACCCGTACCATACGCAATGAAGAAGAAAGTGGAGATTGAGTTGGAGCGACTCACCAAGCAAGGTATAATTGAACCAGTGAAGTTTTCGGAATGGGCGGCACCCATTGTTCCAGTATTAAAGCCAGATAATACGGTACGCATATGTGGTGACTACAAGCTAACAGTGAACCAAGTTTCGAAACTGGAGCAGTATCCATTACCCAAGGTGGAGGATGTATTTGAAAAGCTGTCGGGAGGTGAAAAGTTTAGTAAACTGGACCTCAGTCAGGCATATCAACAAGTAGTTCTGGAAGAAGGGTCAAAGGCCTATGTCACCCTTAACACACACAAAGGACTGCTCCAAGTCAATCGTTTACCCTTTGGGGTTTCCTCTAGTCCAGCTATTTTCCAGAGAATAATGGAAGGACTGGTGGCAGGAATTCCGAAGGTGGCAGTGTATCTGGATGACATCCTGTTGACGGGTAGGAACAATGGCGAGCATCTGGAGACTCTGAACGAGGTGCTAAGTCGACTGCGAGAGGCTGGTTTACGGGTGAAGAGGAATAAATGTGCTTTCATGGTAAAGGAAGCAGAGTTCCTGGGTTACAAGGTGGATGCCTCGGGCCTACACCCCCTGCCAGACAAGGTAAAAGCCATCCAAGAGGCACCTGCACCCACAAATGTTACAGAGCTGAAGGCTTATTTAGGCTTACTCAATTATTATAACAGGTTCCTGCCAAATCTGTCAACGCTGTTAGCTCCTTTACATAAACTGTTAAGGAAGGAGACCCTGTGGACGTGGCAGGAGGAACAAGACAAAGCGTTTGAGCAGTCCAAGGAACTAATGCAGTCTTCAGAGGTTTTGGTGCACTACGATAGTCACAAGGACTTAATTTTGTCATGTGATGCCTCACCTTATGGGTTAGGGGCCGTGTTGGCACACCGTATGCCAGATGGACAAGAAAGACCCATTGGGTTCATGTCACGAACTTTAACACCAGCGGAGTCAAACTATTCCCAGCTAGACAAAGAGGGTTTGGCTGTAATGTTTGGAATTAAGAGGTTCCACAAATACCTCTATGGTAGGAAGTTTACTGTGTGCACCGATCATAAGCCTTTGTTGTCACTGTTCAATGAGATGAAGGCCGTGCCTCAGATGGTTTCTCCCCGAATTCAGAGATGGGCTGTAACATTGAGAGCTTATGAATATGAGATTGTTTATAAGCCCGGAAAACACCATAGCAATGCGGACGCGCTAAGCCGTCTGCCGATACCGGGGCCTCTCCAGCGAGAGGAAATGGAGGACCGGGTGTTGATGATGGAGGACATCACGTTGGTGTCAGCGAAGGAATTGAGCGAATGGACACGAAAAGACCCAGTGTTGGCTCGAGTGTTTCAGTGGGTCCAGCAAGGCTGGACCACACAACAACCTGATCCAGTTTTCCGGCCTTATGAGGTGAGGAAAACAGAGCTGAGTGTGCAAGATGGATGCGTGTTGTGGGGGGCACGAGTGATAATTCTGCCCCCAGGAAGACGTGCACTTTTACAACAGCTGCATCAGGGTCATGTGGGCATCACACGAATGAAGGCCTTAGCACAAAGTTATTTCTGGTGGCCAAAGTTGGACCACGACATTGAAGTCGCTGTGAAAGAGTGTAAAACCTGTCAGCAGCATCGCAACTTACCTGTGGCGGCACCACTACACCCATGGGAGTGGCCGAGTAGACCTTGGCAGAGACTTCATATAGACTATGCCGGGCCTTTTATGGGGGCAATGTTTTTGATAATAATGGATGCTCATTCTAAATGGATGGATGCCTACCCAGTCAAAACACCCACTTCCACCACTACCATTGAATGCCTGAGGAAGAGTTTTAGTAACCAAGGCTTACCAGAGACTATTGTGTCAGATAATGCTTCATGTTTCATGAGTGAAGAGTTCAAGGGTTTCCTGGAAAAAAATGGCATTGTACACGTCACATCAGCACCATACCATGCAGCTTCAAATGGCTGTGCTGAAAGGGCTGTCCAGACCTTTAAAGCGATGATGAAAAAGGCTGGAGACGGAAGTATGGCAGCCAAAGTATCACGGGTGTTATTCAACTACCGCATTACACCCCAGTCTACCACGGGATTGTCCCCTGCCGAGATGTTGCAAGGACGGAGATTACGATCCACATTGGATCTGGTGCATCCAAACATCCGAGCTAAGGTAGAGAGGATCCAGTGGAGGCAAAAAGAACATCATGATCGACGACGGAGAGAGAGAAGTTTCTTGGAGGGAGATGCAGTGATGACGCGAAATTTCAGTTATGGACCTAAATGGATTCCAGGGTTTATTGTCAAGAGCACGGGTCCCCTGTCATACCAGGTGAGGTTGAATGGAGGTTCAGTGGTGAGGAGACATGTGGACCAGATTCTGCGGAGTGCGCAGGCGAAGGACTCCATGGAACTGCAAGCCACGGAAATACCGTTAGTTTCGGGAGAAGGGCTCACAGCGGCAGGAGGATCTCCGATCTTGGGGGCCGAGGGAGACCGCCGGGACTCGGAAGGAGAGGTTCCCAAGGACCCAACTTTTCCAGGGATGGACACACCGGTACCAGAGGGGGTAACTGTGACACCGGAGTCACCTAGGGTGGTACCATTGCGCCGTTCTAAGCGGGCACTGGTTAAACCAAGTTACTTGAAGGACTATCAATGTTACAATGGCATGTCTAGCTTAACAGAGCAACCTAACTCGATTGTACAGTAACTGTTTAATACTAGCAGGGTATTTAGCCATTAAGTGCCTAGAGGGATTGGTTTTGGCTTGCTCCCTTGTTTTTTCTTATGTAAAGAAGCGTATTCAGTGCTTAAGAGGGGAGGAATGTAGTATCGGGCAAGTAATGCTGTTATGGTACTGTAGGGGCGCTCTGGGGAATTAGCAACATGTAGTGTTGGTTCTGCATTCTCTGGTAACTTGTTGTTTCCGGTGTATGTATGGCTATGGCGAAGTTGTGAACATGTAGCATGGGTGCGCACCTGGAGGCTCTTAATAAAGAAAGGCCTTACAACTCCATGAACCGTGTGGTCCCCTTATTTCCCAGGATATAACAGAAATGAGTCCACTTTTTACATCTGTGACATTGTTGACCAAAAGCTAAGCACTTTTCTCTTTTGGGCTCATGATTTGCACCACAATTACGCCAGCTGGCTATGGAACTAGGTGAGTATGTGCCCTCACTCTTATGCCTGTTTGCTGACTCACCCTTCTGCTTCACTGAGACTATGTGCACTGTAAATCATTGTCACAAACCAAAATCATTCTCATAGCATCATCTTTAATACCACACACAAGTCTGTCTTTTATCAGTTCATCCCTTAAGTCACCAAATCTGCACGTTTTAGCTTTGTTTCTCAAGTCAGTTATATATGCTGCAAACGTTTGCCCAGGCTTTTGATCTCTTGTGTAAAACAAGTGCCTTTCCATTGTAATATTCATTTTGGGGTTACACATTTCTCTAAATTTATTTAAGCACTTGGGATCTTGGCTTGACTCGGCCAGTACCACTATATGGAGGCTTTCCCCTGCAAATACAGGAGGTGCATACACAAATAAATGCTCTCTTTCTATGGCTTCTGAACCAGCTAAATTAAGCAGAACAAATGCCTGTGTATGGTCATCTTTATCAGAAAATGCAGCTTGTATGAAAATGTTGCACTTTTGCTCAGTCTCCAGTTCTCTGCAATATTACTTTTGAATGCAAGGGTGGGAGGATGGAATAATGGATAAGGTGTTTACCTTGGAGATCCAAGGTGTAGGGTTTGATCCTTACATAGGATAATTGGCTAGGCTTAAAATGGCCCACAAGGACAGTTAGTCTAGTACTAATCTATGAACCTAAGTGGAGCTGGTTTTCAAAATCCTTCAGCCATGACAACAAAGTATGCTTAAACATACTGAAAAAATGGCCCTTCTAATTATGTATGAACATGCACAAACAGCCAGTACTTGTAATAACATTCAAATGCAAAATAAACCCTTCGAAATACTGCACTTTGCAAAATATGCTTTGAAATGGCTGTATTTTATGAAATAACTGTACTGTAATACTGCACAATTATGAAAACACTCAATATACTTTGGATATCTTGAATAGCTTTAGTTAATGTGAAAAAAGTACATGCTATGAGCTACTTCGAAAAAAAAATAGTCATTTTCCTTATTTTATTAATTTTATGCGATTCAGGCTTTATTTCAAAATTTTCTGTAACTATTCAAATATTTTTTCAGTATGTCACAGTTTCAGACATTTCATTTACTTAAAAATTCATTTAGAGCATTCTGAGTGCTTTGTTTTGTATTTTGCGAATAAGGTTCATAGGTTCATAGGATGGTACTAGGCTATCGGCCCTGGGACTATACAAGCCTAGCCATAACAATTCCCTGGCAATTTCTTCCCACACTATTTACTTTCCTGGACCCTTGTCTAGCAGGGCGACTGACATGATCCCCAGGGTGAATTTCCTTTCTCCCATCCAATCATCAAGTTTCCTTTTGAAGAGGGCCAAAGAGGCACTCTGCTTCACATGTATGGGCAGTCTGTTGCAGAGTGTGGGGAGTCTCTGGGTCATGAACCTATCCCTCTAGCATGTTTTGTTTATTGTGATGACAAGGTTTAGATAACTGGAGTGTGTGGCTCTGAGGGATTTTGATTTCTTTAAGTGCAGCATGTCCAACAGCTCTGGGTTTGACATGGCCTTGTATGTTAAGCAGAGATTGCCTCAGAGTAGACGATATGCGACAGAGTATAGCTGGAGTTTTTTAAGGTGATCAGCATAGGGTATCTGCTTTAGGCCTGTGATTCTTTTAGTGAGGTATTTCTGCGGCCTTTCCAGTTGTTGCAGTTGTCTTGAGAGGTACATACCAAATGGGGAGTTGTATTCTATAATGGGTCTAATGAAGGATGAGTACACTGGGACAATGACTTCCCTTTTTCTTGATGAAAAGCCCTTAGTAATGAGGTGTGTCACATAGAAGGATTTTCTGACTGTTGTGGCAATGTGGTTATTGAAGGTGAGACCACTGTCCACATGTATCTCTAAGTCTCTTATCACACTTTTGGTGTTTATTTTACTGCCACCTATGTGGTTATTCACGGGTACATGTTTTTTTCCCAAAGGGGATAACTATACATTCCTTGGCATTGAACTTGAGCCCATGGCTCTGGCACCAAGCATCTGTTTCTATAAGGCCCTTTTGTAGAATATCCACATCATTTGAAGGTTCAATAATGGCTCCCAGTTTGCAGTCATCTGCGACCTTTGTTAGCCAGAGTCCCTTAGTGCTGGCCTGTGCTTCAGAGAAGTAGATGCCAAACAAGAGCGGTCCCAGGACTGAACCCTCAGGTACTCCACTTGTCACTTGTCTGGAGCTGGATTTTGAGTCCGCTACTTTTACAGTGTGGGTTCTGTCAGTAAGCCAGTTGGCAATCCATCGAGCGATGTAGGAAATAATGCCCAGCTTAGTAAGTTTATCTATGATTCCAGAGTGGGGGATGGTGTCGAAGGACTCAGAGAGATCCAGATAGGCTGTGTGGACTGCCTTGTCCTTGTCCATGGCTCTGGAGACTGATTTGAAGAAGTCAATCAAGTTGAGGAGACAAGATCGGCCCTTTATGAAACCAAACTCGGTGAGGTCCAGTGTTGAAGGTTGCCAATGTCTTTGTTTATAAGTTCCATGATAATGCATTCCATGGCTTTGCAGATCAGGCTCATCAGACTGATGAGACGATAGTTCCCGGGATCCAAGGTGGATCTTCCCTTGTGGAATGGGATAAATGTAGCTGTGCGCCACTCATTGGGCGTGAAGCATGAAGTGAGTCTATGATTAAACATGATGCTTAGGTGAGGTGCCAGTTCATTTTGTAGTTCATGTAGTACACAGCCCGGGATGTCGTATGTTCCCATGGATGCAGTATTCTTAGCTGTGGAGAGTGCATTTTTTACCTGTGTGGCTGTGATTACTGGAATTTGGCAATCTTTTGGTATTGAGATTGGGCCTTTATCTGGTGAGAGGGGGGTGAAGTTGGCACTGAATCGATCTGCCAGGATATTGACAATATCCTTGGGATCAGTATATTTTAATGCCATTCTGTTGTAGCTCAGAGCAGATCTGAACATTGCCATTTAGATTATTGATGTAACTATAGAATGCCTAGTGGTTGTCCTTGGAATCTTTGGCAATTTTATTTTCATAACTAGCTTTGGAGGATTTTTTGAGGGATTTCAGCTTCTTACTGAGGCTGATAAGGGAGTATTTTGCATCCTGGGATTTTCCTCTTTTCTGCAACAGTTTCTTCCTTCTGTTGTATAGTTTGTTTATGGCAGGGAACCACCAGATTGGCTTCCTTTTTTTGACGGAGGGCATCTTAGTTATATTTGGAATGGCACGATTCATGCATGAGTGGATGTGCTCATACAGTGCCTTAGTGTAGGATTCAGCAGTCGAACCTTCGGTTCCCATTTTCATGGGTATCATGAAGTTTGTCACTTCTGACTTGAGTAGCATGAAGTTAGCTTTGGAGAAGTTTTTTATAGAGGTTTCCCTATTGGGGGGTGGGGGTGAGATGTGGACGTCAAGGGTGATTAGCTTATGGTCAGACCTGACCAACAAAGGGGCGACCACTGGTGTGGAGGATCGATCTCCCATGTTGGTAATGACCAGGTCTAGGATATGTGAGCCCCTGGTGGGACTATGGATTAGTTGATCCAGGGCAATGGAATTTATGAATTCCAAGAACCGTTGGGCAAAGTTGTTGGTACCCGAGTAGTTTTCCCAATTAATGGCAGAGTAGTTGAAATCACCCTGTATTACTGTGTTTGGTTGTATCTTAATATTTTCCAATATGTTTGGAAAGGTGTAGTGAGAATCTTGGGGCATGGTGGGGGATCTGTAGCAAGCTACAATTTGGATTGCAGTCTTACCTAGTGTTAGTTGCACCTGTAGAATTTCAGATGCATTGTAATTACATTTAAGTAACATTGGTACCTGAAATACATTTCTGACCTGTTTTTGCAAATTAAATGTGTAGGATGATCCAATCCTCTATATTACTCCACCTTTAACTGAATGTCTTCTCGGTCTGGAAACTGAATTTTGGGATCCCATTCTGACACCAAGTCACTCCTCTTGTTTCCCATTAAAGATGAACAGGTGGGGTAGTTCATTTATATTCATTTATTTTCAGGTATTCTGAAAATATATTTGGTGCTAGTTTGCCCTCCTTACAGGACCTGTACTATTCCAGAGTCATGAAAAGGGCAGAGAAGATCATCACTGACCTATCACATCCAGGCCTCCATCTTTTTGAACTATTACCATCAGCCAGGCATTATAGATTAATATGCACCAAAACAAGCAGGTATAAGAACATTTTTTCCCACAAGCCATCAAGTTCATAACTGGTTAACTCAGATTATTAAGTTGGGGTATTCTTTTTCTCAAGCCTCTGAGGCCTCTGCAGTATTGTTTACATATTGTTAACACTTGTTCCTTTCAGAGTTTATTTCACTATTTCTTGCACTGAGTTACACTTTGCACCTTGTATGTATACATATATGCATATTTACTTTTTTAGTTTATTCTTAATAGTTGCATTTATGTTGTTTGTCTTGTTCTTAATAGTTGTATCTATGTCATTCATGTAATTCATACCCTAAAACCAGAGTCAAATTCCTTGTATGCATGCATACTTGGCCAATAAATGTGATTCTGATTTATTTTATTATTTTATTTATTTTTTATTTTACATTTGTTGACCGGGCTAGTCTAGCTGGATATATGTCCATTTTCAGTAGAGGCCCGGGGAGAAAAGCTCCAAATTATTAGTACATCAATTTAACAATAAAAATAAATGCAGATGTAATGGAAACAGGAAAAACATTTTTTTTTTTTTGATTACTTTTTAAGTGAGTAAAAGTAACAGGCTATTGTGATGTTCATAACAGAGTACTCTTTACACACATGTGAAATATAGAAAATCAGTTACTGTGTGATGTGCTTAGCACAATCCTCATTATAAAAACATATTAAATGAAAGGATAATAAATGTGAACAGAGATGAAGGAAAGATAGGAAAGGTATCAGGGATAGTATAGGTAGAGTTTAAGGATTAGATTATTTTCATAGAGGAAGTAGAATAGTTACTGTTATGAAACAGAGGCAGGGATACACTTATGAAGGAAAGGGAGAGACATTAGGGTAAGTAGGCAGTGGGTTTTTTATTCCAAATCATAGTGGAAAGTTGAGCAGCTGAGAGTCCCCTACTAAGTTATTGGATGTAATTGGGTTGAGGTGGAAGGAAGGATGACAGGGAAGGAAAAAGCAGGGTTAGTCTGGGTTAGTGCAGGGGCATAGCCATGTTTTATTGAGATATTTTTTGAGATTTTTTTTGAACAGAGGGAGAGAAGTCATAGATTAGATGTCTGAGGGTAATTTATTCCATACTTTTCCTACTGAGTTGGAGAACAAGCAGTCTCCTGCAGAGTTATTGGGTCTAGTGGTGCTGATCAAAAGTTTTTTAGAAGACCGTAGATGTTTAAGGTTATAATAAGGGGTAATAAGGTTATTGAGTATTGGGGGGTTTTGTGGGTTGGTACAGGGTTTTGTGAGCTATTATAAGTTGTTGTAGTTAAATCTGATTGGGAAGTTCAAGCCAGCCTAGTTGTCTAAGATTAAGGCAATGATGTGTCCTGAATGGGGATGCGGTAGCAAATCTAGCAATGTTATTGTAGCATATAACTAGTTTATTGAGATTTTTTTTTTGAGAGATTGGTATAAATAGGGCATGTATAAAGTAGAGTAGAGATCAGATGAGTTCTGGCTAGGGTAATTCTAGTGGCAGGAGTAAGAAAGGGTTTATTACACAGAAACACATCTGAATGGATAGTAGCAATACAAAATATAAAAAAAAAACGGATTAACTAACAGACTACACAGACAGGCATACTTACATCTCAACAGCTTACTACAAAATGGCAGTCAGGCTTGCACATGCTCAGTATTTACATGCTTGTACAAGCCCCTAGAAAGCTACTTAAAGGTATACATACATATTGAGCTACACAGATATAAGCACATACCCAAGACAGCAGTGCATATTCCCTTTAGGCCCTTGGGGTTAGGCTTTATTTTGTGAATTGATTATTGAGTTGAAGTTTTATGCATGTTTTCTTTTACTTGATTTTACTAGGTATTGGGAGTGACTCAAGAGACCATCCCTCTAGTGCCAGCTAGGACTTTTTCTTCACATTAATATAAGTGGAGCCTTCAATCTATGACATTTTAGCGGGCATTGGTGCAATTCAATTTCCATCCATGCCACCTGTTACTTAGTTTTTCCTCCAAATGGTACAAGTGAAGATATTACCTCAACATATTTAGGTTTAAGCATAACTTGCAGAAGTCTACCCATCCACAACCCCGTTTTCCCATTTTTGCACATGAGGTTGGGGTGTCACTTCAAGAATGACAATCATCTGGAGCCAATTTTCACATCACCAGGTTGCTATCTGTGCCGTAGTTGTTCTTCCACACCACACACTCACCCACACACATGTTTCTAATTCAAAGTGTTCAATCTACCTGGTGCATACCTTTTGGAATGTGGGAGGAATGGAGCACCCACAGGAAACCCATGTGAACACAGGGATGGCATGCAGACTCCACACAGAAGGCACCCTAACAGAAAATTGAACTGGGTAACCTCTTGCTGTGAGGAAGCAATGCTAGCCAGTGCACCACTGTGCCAACTGTAAGTTGTAGAAGTAATAGGCATAATTTTACTCATCAGCAAACAGAAGTCTTTCTCCTAAGAGGTCCATAAGTAACAGAACACGGAAGAGTCTATAATGCTTCAGGAGGCATGATCTAGCCTTTCCTACATTGACAAGTTTCCCAGAAAGTAGCCCTCCTTAGACCAAGGGTAAAATCTAGCACCCCACAGTTTTAAGGAAAACACAATACTCCTTCTCCACAGAATGAAATTACAGATTCCCCAAATCTAAATTCTCTCTGTCTCTTTCTCTTTCTCCTCCACCCAGGTGGAGGAGTTTTAAATCTTCCTCTTGTTCCAGTTTCACCTGACTTCAATTGCTAGAGGGAATTAACCGCTTTGTTTCTAGCAGCAGACGTTTAGAAATCTCAGGCCATATCAAATCACGCCAAGACTTATGAAAGTATACCCCATCTGCACTCCGCCCATGGGCTGTGTTAAAGTGTGTGTGTGTGTGTGTGTGTGTGTGTGTGTGTGTGTGTGTGTGTGTGTGTGTAATATATATATATATATATATATATATATATATATATATATAGATATATATATATATATATCTATGTGTGTGTGTGTGTGTGTGTGTGTATGCGTATATGTGTAGACAGATATATATAGGATAACAGGATCATATGAGGTTGCTAGGTTATTGACCTTGAGGCCCTTATAAGCCTAGCCAAGAGTTTACTCCTGGTGAGTAACCTCTGTGGTCTCTCAAGCTGCTGTATGTGCTTTGTGCAGTACATGCCGAAGGGGCCATTGTACTCAATAATTGGCCTTATAAAGGAAGAATACAGGGATGTTATGACCTCTTTGTCCCAGGATGAGATACCCTTACTTATGAGGTGGCCCATGTAGAAAGCTTTCCATGCAAAGGAAACAACATGATGGTCAAAAGCCAGGTTGCTATCTACCTGGGTGAACAAATCCTCACTACTAATTGCGTACTTAAGACATTATTAATGTGATAATATGTGGGGACATCACTCTCCCTAAAGGGGATAATGATGCTTTTTTGGCATTCAGCTTGAGGTCATGTTTCTGGCACCAGTCATTTGTTTGTTGGAGACCCTGTTGGAGGATGTCCACATAACTTGTGGAATTGATGACTGCGTCCAGCTTGCATTCATCTGCAAATGTGGTCAGCCATAGCCCATTGGTTTTGGCCTGTACCTCAGAGAAGTATATCCCAAATAACAGAGGCCTCAAGATCGATTCCTGGGGTATGCCACTTGTTACGGGTCTACTACTTGAGGTGGCTACCTTTGTTTTGATTAGGTGGGTTCTATAAGTGAGCCAGTTTTCTACCCATCTGGTAACATATGGATTGATGCCTAGTTGAGAGAGTTTATCTACTATGCCCGAGTGGGAAATGGTATCGAAGGCTTTGGCCAGGCCAAGGTAGCCAATGTGCAACATCTTCCCCTCGTCCATGGCTATGATGACTGTCTCAAAGAAGTCAACCAGATTTGACAGACATGACCTCCCCTTGACAAAGCCAGACTGAGTGGGGTCGAGTGTATGGAGGTTGCCAATGTCCCTGTTAATAAGGTCCATGATAATCTGCTCCATGGCCTTGCAGATCAGGCTAGTTAGGCTGATTGATCTGTAATTTCCTGGATTGGTGGATGTTCCACTTTTGTGTGAAGGGATGGCAGTGGCTGTCCTCTACTTGGCTGGGACAGAGCTGATACTCAGGCTTTGGCTGAATAGAGTGCCTAATGATGCTGCTAGTTCCTCCCTGAGTTCATGTAGGATGCAGCCTGGGATGTTATCAAGTCCCAAGAAGTCTGTATTTTTTGTCTTTGAGAGGGCAGTAATGACCTCTTCCCTAGAAATAAGGGGTAGGGGGCAGGTACAGGGGTTATCCTGTTTTACTGATGGGGGTAAAGAGGGGAGACGTTTTTGCTGAATCTGTCAGCCAGTAGATTGGCTATACATGTAGTGTCCTTGACCACCAGTTCTGAACAGATCTGGGTGCTTCCTTTGAGATTGCGGACATATGTGAAGAAGGCCTTATGATTGTCTCTATCAGATGTGGCCAATTTGAACTCGAAGTTGGCTTTCGAGTATTTCACTAGTGCTCTTATTTGTTTGTTCAGACTAAGGAGAGATTGCTTCCAACTGGGCACCTGTTCCTTCTTGGTCCTGGACAGCAATTTTTTCCTTTTGTTATATAATTTATTTATTGGAGATGTCCACCAGTTTACTCTTCCTTGAGGAGGAGGATTTTGTACATCCAGGTATTCCTGATTCCATGCATCTATATAAATGCTCGTGTAGTACGGTGATGTAGAATTGGACTTTGGTTCCAGTTCCTACAGTGGGGGAGGGGTGTGTGAAGCTGTTTTTACCATCCCTCAGGAGGTTGTAATCAGCTTTAGAGATGTTTTTTTGTTTGACCCTTGACTCCTAGGGGAGATGGTGACTTCGAAAGTGACCACTTGATGGTCGGATCTTACCAGGAAGGATGATACTGTAAGGGTGCTGCAGTGGTTACTCATGTTGGTTAATACCAACTGCAGTGGTTACTCATGTTGGTTAATACCAAGTCCAAGATATTACCACCTCTTGTGGGGGTATCAACTATCTGTTCCAAGGCATTTGCATTGATAAAATTGAGAAATCTCTGGGCACTTGTGTTCTGGTATGAGTAGTATTTCCATTCTATGGTTGGGTAATTAAAGTCACTAAGGATCAGGCTAAATAGTTGAATTTTGACAGATTTAAAGAGGTCCAGATAGGTGGAATGGGCATATTGAGTCAAATTTAGGGGTCTGCAGCTCGCTATAATTTGAATAGCAGTCTTGTCAGCCTTTAACTGCACCTGGAGTCTCTCCTGTGCATCATATGCTTGACCAGCCTGGAGGTGTCTGTCTTTAAAACTCATTCAATAAAGTAGAGCTTTTTGAATGCGTACCTTTAACCCCCAGTGGGTGTGGCTTCAACCTTTAAAAAATGAAGTTATCACCTTACAGTTCTAACAAATACTAATTGACAGAGGTCATATATCAGTACAGTTGTGTTTGCCATCATGTATGCTTCAAGATAATATATTGATTCCTTTTATGTAACATGGCTTTGGGATTATTAATGCAAATAGGAACAGGCAATATTTGGTGCCTAGAGGCGCAGTAGAAGATACCTGCAGAAACTCCTGGAGACGTCACTCAACTGTAATGAGTTTTAATATATATTGAAACTCCACCTGCTTTGGCTTTGCTGCCAACATTTTGGGGTCTGAATGTATGATAGGATGAGTAACCAGGTAAGGCTGGGGTGCTCTCTGCAGCTTTGAACCAGGATTCTGTGACTGTACAATGTCAGCATATTCCAGGGTTAAGAATACTTGCAATGAGTGCAGCTTCATGTTTAGACTCCTAGCATGTAGCAGCATGACCTTTAATTTGCATTTTGTTGAAATTTTTATGTTGGTAGTATCGACCTCATGACTTTTATTAAAAAAGGCACTATGTGGGGAGGCAAGGACCTTTGCCAGAAGCCTGAAGCCCAAGTGAGACATATGCAGGCCATCTCTTAGAAAAGCATTGTGGTCTGTCGATCATATCTTCCGAGGCTGTGAGGTACTGGATTCCCATGAAATGACACCAGAAACTAAGCAAATTGCTAAAGTCAACCATTTTCTGTTTGTATTGAGGCATCATTCTGGGTGATGGTAGAATGCTGCTTAAGGCTAGTGACATACCTGTCTGGAACACATATTCAGCGAGCTCAATCATGTCTCTCTTCATATAGTGTAAGGAGGTATGTCTCAAGTCATTCACACCAAAGTGGACTATGACAGAGTCATAACAGTACCTGTTGTTGAGAGACTTGAGTGCTTGTGTGATATGGTGAATTCTGGCACCTGACAAACAACTAACCGTGACTTTCTCCTTATCCATCCTGGTGAGAGGTACATCTGTGTGTCTCACAATGGAGTCTCCTCTGACTAATATGTTGGCTGGCTTGTGAGAGAGAGAGCACAGACTCTAGCTTCTTTATGTAATTGCATATCTCGCAAATTGTGTTCCTAGGTGGTAGTAGTAGATGGTTGTCCATGTACATGAAGCAGTTACTACACTGTTTCAGGATTCCCATATCAGCCAGGCTGGCAGGAGAAACCGTAGGAAATTCTCCATACATATTTGTCAGAATCTGAGGGAGAGAGGCCAGGGAGAGCTAAGGGGTAGGCCTAAAGCCCAAGTGCTTAAACCAAAACTAAGAGGCTTAGAATAACACTTAAAATTTAACAGACTAAAAACAAGCAGTAATACATGCAGAGAAGATGCAGTTGAACACTTTAGAGAACAAACAGCAGAAAAACCAAGATGAAGTGATAAAGCAGGAGGAGGAAACACAAATACTGTAAAAGCAGATTAAAGTGTTTTTAATATAAGTATTATCACTCCACACATTTTATCGTGTGCTGAAACGCTAGTGTTTTTCATCTGTAGTTCATTATATCAACTGTATATAATTCCTGGGCAGATAAAGGTTATTTTTCATTTTTGTTTTTGTAATCGCAAATGTAAATCTCTCTCTCTTTCTATATGTATATATATATATATATATATTTATATTTATATCTATGGCTTACGATCAAAATGTGGAAAATCAAAACAATTTTCCACTTTTTGATCAAATTTGTTTTCAGAATTTAGTAATACAGAATAACTGAAATGTCTGGAATGGTAACCACGGAATTGAAATTCGAAATCTGCAAGATCCAGTGTGGAAATTCCGTGTTACTGGTAACGTTGCCCCCCTGCACCCTCCACACCCCATGCATATTATATATTCCAACTCCAAGATTGCATTAGTTAGGAATAGGGTAGATTTCCCATCCCCACTGTAGTGCGATCTGCTATCAGAATGTCAATCCTATATTAGAGAATGCACACAACCATTCGCTAATGAGGATTCAAACATTTTTGGATCAGCATTACAGAAACTGGAAAGCACTCATTCAGTCATCCCAATTTCACGTAAGTGCCATTCCACATTTTACTAACATATATATATATATATATATATATATATATATATATATATATATATATATATATATATATATATATATATATATATATATATGGGTCTACTGCTTTTGGTCGAATTATATTTGGTTGAAAATTATTTCAGGCAGCCCACTTCACTGAAAGCTCATTTGATTGAAAGCTCATTTGGTCCAATTGCATTTGGTCGCAAATGGAATATAGCCCCTGCCACACTGCAGTACGACCCTGGAGTGAGAATATAAAGTTAGGGGGGTGTGAGGGGTACAGCCCCCCACATTGTGGGGTGTGGTGGGTGTAGCTCCCCTACAGTTTGCAACTAGTTTTCACTGACGTTATATGTTTCAATGTATTTTTAATGAATACACAAGCAAATAATAGTGAATACAATGCAATTATTATTACACTGCAATGTGGGGGTCTGTGCCCCCCACACAACCCTAACTTTATATTCTCACTACAGGGTCGCACTGCACTGGGACAGGAGCTATATACCATTTTAGACCAAATGGAATTCGACTAAATGGGTTTTCAGTGAAATGCATTTTCGGTGAAGTGGGCTGCCTGAAATCATTTTTGACCAAATGTAATTCAACAAAAAGCAGTAGATCCATATCTATCTATCTATATATATATATATATATATATATATATATATATATATATATATATATATATATATATATATAGGTCTACCTGAAAACACCGAAAGTCCACGACGCCAACAACGAGAACACCGACACCGGAAGATCAACAATGGAAAAGACCGAAAGTTGAGAATCCCGATGCTGAAAACACCGACATGTTAATTTAAGTGTGCGATAGGGACGGACGTTAGGGTCAGGGTGTGGGTAAGGTAAGTGTGTGATAGTGACGGACTTTAGGGTAGGGTGTGAGTCAGGTAAGTGTGCAATAGTGACGGACTTGAGGGTTAGGGGCACATTAAGGGAGTTAGGGTTAGGGTGCAGGTAAGGTAAGTGTGCGATAGTGACAGACTTAAGGGTTAGGGGCAGATTAAGTAAGTTAGGGTGTGGGTAAGGTAAGTGTGCGATAGTGATGGACATTAGGGTCAGGGTTTGGGTTAAGGTTAGTGCATAGATAGTTGTGTATGTAAGGTTTAGTGTAGGTTTGTAAGGTTTTTGGTGTGCTTGTGTTGTGTGTGTGTTTTTCGGGAAAGGTATTTGTTTTGTTGATTGTCGGGATTGTGGTATGTCAGGCATGTGAAGTTTCGTGTTTTTGAACTTTCAGTTTTGTCATGTCAGTTATTTCGTTGTCCGTGTTTTGGCGTGTCGGTGTTATCAGATAGACCCATATTTATATATATATATATATATATATATATATATATATATATATATATATATATATATATATATATATATATATATATATATATATATATATATGGATCTACTTTAATTTACCTTTCATCGAAACGTAAATTCATGACCTCACTTACGCAAAAGTGCATTTTTTCAAAAATGCACTTTTGTGTAAAAACAAAAATAAAATCTAAACAAAAAAAAAAACAAAAAACACACCAAACACAACTATGCAAGGGGGGGGAGGGGCTGCATGCCCCACACCCCCTACTTTAAAATTTTCACTCTGAGATCGCACTACAGTGGGGAAAAGGGAATATTCCCTTATCCCCACTGTACCATGATCTCAGCAATAGTTTGCTTAGCTGTACATCAACACTAAACGTTGATGTACAGCTAACGTCATATGCAAACTGCATGTTTTTATTTCTTTTCTGTTTTTTTTTTTGTTTATTTTTTTTTTATTTTTATTTCTGTTTTTACACGAAAGTGCATTTTCGATAAAATGCACTTTCTCGTAAGTTAGGTTGCAAATTTACTTTTAGATAAAACGTAAATTTGCTGGATCAAATGGGATCCATGTATATATATATATATATATATATATATATATATATATATATATATGTATATATATGTATATATATATATATATATATATATATATATATATATATTTATATATATATATATATATATATATATATATATATATATATATATATACATATACAGATCTATCTATGTACAGAGTAATGTGGATCCATGCAAAGTCCAAGGTACTTATGGTTCATAGGTACATAGGATAATACTAGGCTATTGGTCCAGAGACCCTTATAAGCCTAGACAATGTTCCCTCAAAGTCAGCACCTATTTCCCTTGTCCATCAGGGACACAGGTGGGTATTTTCTGTTTTTCATCCAGTCATCCAGGTTCCTCTTAAAGCGGGCTAGAAAGGTACTCTGCTCGACATGGAGAGGGAGTCTATTCCACAGATGGGGGAGTCTTTAGGACACAAATCTATCTTGCCAACAAGTTCTATTAATGTCACAGACTAGGTTAAGGCCTTGCGTTCGTGTTGCACGAGTGGAGTTTGTCTTATGGATATGCAGCAACTGCATCAAGGCTGGGTCTGAAATGGTCTTGTATGCCAGACACAGGTCTCCTCTGAGCAGTCTGTATGAGACTGAGTAAAATGACAGGAATTTTAGCCTATCTGTATAGGATAGATGTTTCAGATCCTGGATTTTCCTGGTCAGGAACCTCTGTGGTCTGTTCAACTGCTGCATGTGCTTGGCAAGGCACATGCCGAAGGGGGCATTGTACTCAATAATGGGTCTGATAAAGGAGGAGTACTGGATCAGTTTAATTTTTATCATCATTACAGTAGTTGTATATACAAGCCACCTGTCAGGTATGTTACTATTTCCAGAAAGGGTACCATCAAGAAACATGCATTTGGTATTATTTCATTTGATTTTCTTCAGAAGATCATTGGTGATATCTAAAGCCTAGTTGCTGACAAAGGAAGGATGCAGTGAATGCAAGTGTGTGACCAATGCAAGGCTGAATCTAACCATCTGCTGGAATGCATGGCCTTATGCTGGGACTGTTAAAAGGAAGTGACTGTACAGAGTAAATATAAATGTCCCATTACTAAGTGCTGAAGTACCCATTTACTGATACACAGGGGTGGGATGAGAAGACATGTTGGAGCTTGTCTTTCATAGACTGGTTACACAGGAAATTAGGCTAACATCATAATGCAGAAAAAAGTCATTTCAAAATTAATGAATTCATTAAAAAGAAAAGCTTCAGACAGGTATACATACTGGGCCTGCTAAGTTACCAGACCCTTTATTACTTCAGATAATATCAGTAGTGGACAAGGGAGAGGTCAAGGCAATGTGCCTTTTATGAAACACATCAGTGTTTATAGAATGGATCACTGCTATAAACATTTCTTTACTCTTGCTAGATGTAGCTGTATCAAACTGCTTAGCCATTGCAGGAAATTAAGGAAATTGAGCACAAAAATCTTTTGAAGATTTAGCATCACTTTGGGGAACTTAATTGAAGTGAAACAGACTTCCAGAGGTCAAGGAAAGTTTAAGAACAAGGAAAGAGCTAATGACATAAGTAAATGCCTCTCAGCTGTACAAATTTTCACAGAATATAGAGATTTTTCTGGCAAATGATCAGCAAACAATTGAGGAATGGAGTCAGAAAATAGACAGATGTTTGAGTTGCAGACTTCATACCTTCAGAAAGTATATGCCAATGCAAAACTTGCTATTCTATCAAGTTTCTAAGTCTGTAAGAGTAATATTTAAAACTTGTTCCTCTTTTTTGGCCTTTGTCCTCCAATTATTTCTGGCTTGCTCCAGATTTCTCACTCTAAGAGGTCAAGAGGTATGCACACATCTGCAGGGCAGATAAAAATGGCTCAGTGGCATGTTAGGGTAGAGATTTCCTGCTTTAGGTTTGGTATATTATCTGCACCAACATCTGAGTGATTTATTTGTCTTGTCTCTTTTAAAAGGACAAAAAAGAAAGAGGAAAAAATGAGGGCAGTATTAAGGGTCTAGCAGAAACGGTGGAGTTAATGGAATTGTCAAACGTCATGCTTGAATAGCTGCAAGGTGATGTATTTCAGAAATGTCCTAGAAAGGCACTGTCAATGTTAGAGGGTTCATAGCAAGAGACCCCATTCATGACACTTAACATAATGTATGTATGTGATAAGTAAGGCAAACAGTTAAACTTAGTCAGGAAATGTATGGAGCTGTGAAGCAGAGTGCTTCACTTCTTGAAGAAAGTGAAATTTACCTGCATGTGCTGTATTTGCATTGGTGATTTAGGGAAAGGAAAATATATGGGTGCCTGGTTTGTTTGTGACATGTTGCAAATGGAACTCCAATGTAGGGTGACTAATGTGTAATTTCTGTCTGTTGTAATAAATAAAGATGAATGTTGTGGTATGCAGAGAACTACAGTGATCTTGTAGTTACTGTGTATGAGTGGAGGCTTGGGAGGTGTAGGGGCTGCAAAAATGCTTTCTTTGGTTACTTTATTTGTTTTGAATACTGATTTATTTGCAAGACAAATCACACTTTTGTGGCCATTCATTGGATTGTCTATCACATTGCACTTGTATTTCAGTCATAGAACTCAATATTCCAATTAAAAGGAATTTGAATCTGTTTAATAGCTGCCCAGGTTTCGTATCCCTTGTGAAATTCCTTGTGAAGATGTGCTGAAATTCAAAGGAAGGACCACGCATTTTGTCTGCCTTTAGATTATGTTGAGTCAGTACCTGATCTGAAAAATGCTCCAGTATGTATTACAGTCCTGAAAGCTGAGAGCAGACAGCCATTGGGTTTTTGCCAGACTAAACAGCAGTAAATGGTTTTGATTGAAATGCAAAACCACAAGATAGAAGTGAAGTGTGAATTGTAAAGTCTAGTTGTATTTCACAGTGATCACTAAAGCACAGAGTTGAACTGCATTGTTCAGAATTTCCTTAGAAGCTAGTCAGTTGTATGGAGGTGGTCACAATCAGTGTGGTGATCATGAGCGAGGGGCATTATTTTCTGTTTCATGGTAGATTAAAATCACCTATAATAATATAGGTGTAGTGGTACATGAAAAGTACAGCATATGACAGGGCAGACAACAAGCATATGAGGGGGAGTAAACAGCTGCAGTTCCTACCTCGGTCTGATCTCCAATTATGTACTTACAAATTTAATAGTTAGGATCATGGCTTACCAATTACGTACTTACAAATTTAATAGTTAGGATCATGGCCTACCAATTACGCACTTACAAATTTAGCAGTTAAGATCCTGGCCTACCAATTACGTACTTACAAATTTAGCAGTTAGGATCATGGCCTACCAATTACGTACTTACAAATTTAGCAGTTAGGATCATGGCCTACCAATTACGTACTTACAAATTTAGCAATTAGGATCATGGCCTATGAAATTAGATGATGTGGCTCACACTTGGTAAGTCTATACTTAACCAGGGGAACTCTTACACCTATATGGCCCTATAGGTGGCAACTACTGAACATCTGGTAGGAGTGCTGCAAACTCATCAGGACATGTCAGTTCTTACAGGTGCTGACATTGTCCACCTTCACACTGGCCATCTAAGCATCTGCAAGTTATTATTTCTGATTTGAGATCCCTAGGTTTAACAGACCTAGAACAGCTCCATCTAGATTGGTATAAATTGACCATCATTAATTATGAAAATCTGTCTATCTGAGTGGAAAAAGCAGATAGAGGTCCCAGTGAAGATATAAGAATTAGATGCAGGATATAACAGTGAAAGTGGATCAAGGAAATCACTGGGAGATGTCATACAACATGGAGGATTCACAGGGAAAGTGAGAAAGATAAATAGGAGTGTGGAAAGTGTTCAGTGTGTAGCCAAGTGGTGAGATACAGGGGGAAAAAGAAAGGAGCGGTGAAGGAAAGGTAGGAGAAAGAATGAGGCTGTGTGGTTCGGAAATGCCATATATAGCACTGGTCATGGTGGTGTGGCTGTGATGCAATGTAATGCAAAGAAACTGTTTCTGGAGCCTCACACTAGGACAGGTCTCATTGAAAACAAACATTAAGTAGGCACAGAGTCATGGCAGTGTGCAAAATGATCATCCAAGCATCACAGTATTAACCAAAAACAGAAACATGGTGGGGAGTAACTGCTGTGAAACAGGGCATTACATGGCAGAGTCTGGAAAATGTCCTAAAAATATTTAAACTTTCAGGGAATCATACTGCACCACCCCAGGACTCTGCAAGCACCATCAGATCCATGGAGTAAGAGCAAAGGCAAAGAGTATTTATGTATGTATGTATATATACATTTATTTATTAATTTATTTATGTATTTATTTACGTGTGTATTGATTTATTTATTTATTCATTCATTTAATCATATATTTTTCTACTACTATGGCAAGCTGTTTCAAGGAACATTTTCAGATATGATCCAGGCAGAAGACATTAAAATGCTTACAATATGTTGATTACAGTTGATAAAAGAACTGTTGACTTTAGTAAAGACTTAAAGAAAACTTTGTTTGTGTCTTTCGGCTTTTCCCGGTTAGGGGTTGCCACAGCGGAACTCCGGTCCGCTAATGATTGGTAGTTGATTTTTACGTGCCGAGTTGCCAGCCCTGACACACAACCTTCAATGAAGGTACGCCCATTCATGCATGTCTCCATGCAGAAGACGCTCTAGCTCTGAATCGAACCGGACAGCGTCTTACTGTGAGGCGACAACGCTACCGCAGCACAACCACAGCGGATGTAAAGACTTAAAGAAAACTAATGCACTATATTTAAATATATGGGAAACAGTGTTGTTATGTAAATGACAGCAATGTTGTCCATATAGAAATGAATATCTGAATGCAGTTATTATATCAACTAATGTATTTATAAGTGGATATCATTTATAGCTGTACATTACAGATGCAAGTATTTGCTTACTCCATTCACTCTTACTTAGAGAAAATAAATACTACTAACAAATATACTTCACTAGAGGTAGCGCAGTTCCCTCACAAATCACATATGAAGAGAGATGATGAAAAGTATGGTTCAGTTTGTTAGTTTTCAAGGTGAAGATATGTGCTACAAATGCTAACTTCCATGTCTATATGAATGTACTGAGTTCTCAGGTCTTATAAGTCATTAATAAAAACACAGACATGAAAAGCATTATTGTTATTCACAATAGCGTCTAATGTACTTATGCAGAAGTTTAACTCAGACTTGCAGTCATTCAATAACAGCTGTATAATTAGCATACAAGATAAAAAATTGTAGACAAAACAATTGAACAAGAAATCATTTAAATCAGGCATTAATCATTTCTAGATAGATAACACAGCAATGCTCCATGATTCATGTGCTCTTACCAGGATGTTATTTGATTGTCTTTTAAAATCAGTCACTTAGACATAGTGTTCCCAGTACAGACACATCAAAGTGTATTTGTGACAGCACTATCCATGCAATATTTATCTTTCAACAATCCTTGACCAGCATCAGTCATGCAGATTATGCATTGCTTGTTAATAAAATAAATATAAAAAACACCTCTGAGTTTTTATTATACAGCAAAACAATGATCCAAAACGTGAATAGGAGCAAACCATTTTGAAGTATAGAAACTGTATCAGTTTATTATTGAGCATGTGAAAAGATGATTTTCATGGTTGGTGAAATATTTCATATACTCGACAATACTCTGAGTATCTGCAGATAGATGCGTAGTTCTGCTTATGAATTGCATTTGTTTTGCAATGGAACTGATATGCCCTGTCTTTTGGATCTGGTATGCACTGTGGAGCATGATCGATCTGTCTCCCTTTTACTACTAGGTATATCCAAAATCTAGTATGTGGTTCTGATTTCCAAGGCATGTGTTTCCAGAATAAATTCTTTGTTTCATGGCAAAATAACCCTTGTTTGGTGAGACTTCAGCTTCACCTTAAAAATTCTACAAAAAGTGTACTGAAGCCAATGACAACAGTGACCTTATTTTTTCTTTCTTCCCTTTGTTTTGTTTTTTTTCTTTTTGAATATAAAATGGCACAATGGTTCCTGCTCAAGAACTCTTATTGATTTCCTACCTGCAGCTGTTGCCAGCATTAGCTTTGCACTTGAATTAAAAAGTGACGCAGATAATGACGGTGGGGAGATGAGATTCAAAGTAAGATATAAGATCATAGACAATGGTTGATGGTGCTGTTATTGTGGTGTGAGCTATGAAATACTGGAGTGCTTTATAAATAGGCCTGTAAACATCTCTTCAAATATAGGAAAGGTAAGAGCTTCCCTACCAGAGCTTAAGTCCCAATGTTCCAGTCCCATTTGGAGGAGATGCAGCTGGTTAAGGGCCCATTTTCGTTTTTAATCACTGCTTGCATAGTTTCCATTATAGCACAGGTAGCGATTTACTTTTTTTATTTTATTTTCATTATAGTTATGTGACTGTGGAGTTACTTTATATAAATAACAGGGTTTAGGACAAAACTCTCCCATTGGGGAAGCAGGAAGGCCTACTGTCCTGCAAAATATGATTTTTTTAATTACATTTCTATTCTCTTTGACCAGTGGTCTTTATCTGGTTATTGCTTCATCCTGCTGTAATTCAATGATTTATAGTGGAGAAATGTGGAAATAGGGTCTGCTGGGAATATGATAATTGCCCAGATGCAGTTCTGCCAAGGCCGTCAGAGCAGGTTTAACAACAGGAAGTAGAGAGACAATGACCGCAATGTACTTGTTTAGGTGCTTCGATATGTTTGCTGGTTTGTCCTGTTCATCTCATCTAAACTCTCTTTGCTTAGATATTTGATCATAAGAGAACTGCAACATTTTGCATCCCGATATTCTTTGGGTTTTAACAACAGATGGATATATTTTGGTCTGATGCTGTTAAGTGTGGAGCTACAGAAACAGAGAGGACAAAAGTGACCTTAGTGACAAAGCACCACACCTTCACAAAAAGCACTGACCTCACCTGAACATGCACTGTAGTATACATTGCACTGACCTTACCTGAACATGCACCATAGTATACATTGCACTGACCTTACCTGAACATGCACTGTAGTATACATTGCACTGACCTCACCAGAACATGCACTGTAGTATACATTGCACTGACCTCACCTGAACATGCACCATAGTATACATTGCACTGACCTCACCTGAACATGCATTGTAGTATACATTGCACTGACCTCATCAGAACATGCACCATAGTATGCATTGCACTGACCTCACCTGAACATGCACTGTAGTATGCATTGCACTGACCTCACCTGAACATGCACTGTAGTATACATTGCACTGACCTCACCTGAACATGCACTGTAGTATACATTGCACTGACCTCACCTGAACATGCACTGTAGTATACATTGCACTGATCTCACCTGAACATGCACTGTAGTATACATTGCACTGACCTCACCTGAACATGCACCATAGTGTGCATTGCACTGACCTCACCTGAACATGCACTGTAGTATACATTGCACTGATCTCACCTGAACATGCACTGTAGTATACATTGCACTGACCTCACCTGAACATGCACTGTAGTATACATTGCACTGACCTCACCTGAACATGCACTGTAGTATACATTGCACTGACCTCACCTGAACATGCACTGTAGTATACATTGCACTGACCTCACCTGAACATGCACCATAGTGTGCATTGCACTGACCTCACCTGAACATGCACTGTAGTATACATTGCACTGACCTCACCTGAACATGCACTAGAATGAATAATTTATGCTTTCCCACTCAGTAACATATGGGATTTGTATTTTGCACCACTTATTTTTATTAATTAATTCATGCCAATTAGTATTGTGTCGTTTAGAAACAAAATGCCTGCCTGATTAATTAGCTCATGCCTTACCATTCCCATCCTTCAGGAGCACTTTACTGTATCGTTTTGTTATCAGACAGCAGCTT
This sequence comes from Protopterus annectens, assembly GCF_019279795.1. Classification (NCBI taxonomy): domain Eukaryota; kingdom Metazoa; phylum Chordata; order Ceratodontiformes; family Protopteridae; genus Protopterus; species Protopterus annectens. The sequence goes on from NC_056745.1 coordinate 1,509,861,934, forward strand.
TTCTAAACTCCACTGATTACATAGTTATATTAGGCTATATAGCTGATTAAATGGTATCGCTTGATTTATGTATTATCTATTTTCTGTTTTGCTGTGGAAGTTGGCCTTCCATTGTTGCTGATTTTTTAGTATCTTAACTGAATGGTAGTGAGCCCTACTGTGGCGTGAGACATCCTTAAACTGATAAAGGCTAAGTACTCTAACACTCCATTGCTCAGGGTAATCATAACTAATTAATATTTATAACATATGTTATGTAGCTTTGAACCTAATTTGTTGCAAGGGTTATAGGAGTCTTCTGTACAGTGCTATAAATTTGAATGTACCCAGTTACGTCAAATAATGAAGTTTTATTTCGGATAAACTGCTAATTTTTGCCTGCCACTAACACTTTGTCACCTACAATTTTTGCCCTCTCTGTACTGTTCTATATTTTTGAATGTGCTTGCAATGTCATGTAAGGATTTTGTATTCTGTGCAACTGCCATTTTTGCCTGCTACTAACACTTTGTTACCTTTAATTTTGTTTTTCTCTCCCTATATTCACCCAGCACTCCACTCTGCTAGCCTGAACTAGTGACTGAGAATCTGTCCTGCCTGAAAGCCAAGAATACATACATTTTACTGAACCAATTGGACTCCACCCGTACCATAAGATAGAGCAAACTCCTCTCCCTAAGACTCTAACTCTAAAGAACTAGAAAGTATGTGTTACAATGACTGTAGTGTTATTACATTTTACCTATTTAATGCCTTGTAACTGAGGACTGCTCCCTAGCCAGGTCAGCCAGTACACTCGCTCTATTCTACCCCCTCCTCCCACACCTCATCACTTTACCCACAGGTTAACTAAGCTGCTCAGTTTTGTTCCCCTCCTCTATTCCTTGACTTTAAAGCACACTAGGAAGGCTTATTTATCTATAGCTGTTTCTATTCTCCTTTTCTAAGGACTTGCCCTACATGTCTATCCCACTGCTCTGATCCATATATTATCTAACTGCAGGCTTGAACTTTTCTCTGTTCTCCCAGTACTGCTCACTCCTCTATTCTCACAACTTCACACTCTCCTCTGGATACATCTTTACCTTACCTCAATAGTCAGCATTTCACTGATTGTTCCTGGGGCCCTTCTCCTTCACTGGCTCTATCCCGCTCCTGCCCCTCACGGGCTCACTCCGCCCCTCCCTGCCCCCTATTCCCACCGCCCCACTGCTTCTACATTTATTCATCTAAACCACTCCCCTTCAATTAATACCAATCAGAGGAGACCACACCTTAAGTTCCAGAAACTCCACACCCAATACTCACCTACACTATCCAACTTATTCATCCTAACATTCCACCACTCTCTACACTGACACTATGCCACTACTATCTACCTATCCTAAACGGAATCTCCTACTTCCATACGTCATCACACCTCTTCTTATTATACTTTATCTACTTACTTTCTATGAACACCTCCAGTACATAAACCTTTCCCACCCCACAAAGCAAACCTCCTCAACTCCCATAGCCTACACTCATTCTCATTCAAACACACCTAGCACAATAACCTACTTATCAGCAAAATACCACAGACTAAATCACATTAAATACTATTGGCCTCAAGCCAAGAAATCTCTGTTCTTTACATGTAAACACCTACAAATCACACTTAACTACCAACTCCAATCAATAATAGATGGCGATATCCAACCTAATCCAGGTCCAAGCCCTACACTTCCTACAGTTACCCATGTAGCAACCCCTACTACCACCCAATCCCTTATTAGACCTCCCAACTCACTATTAATAGCCCATCTTAATATAAGAAGCATAAATAACAAAGTTGCCCAAATACATGCTCTCATAGATGTACATTCATTCGACATCCTGTGTCTTACTGAAACTTGGCTCAAACCATCTATACAAGACAATGAATTTACTCCTCCAGGATATAGCACATTAAGACAAGATCGATTAGCTAAAAAGGGAGGCGGAATAGCAATACTTTACAAGTCTGGACTACAAGTTACCTCAATTGACTCTAAGCCCCCTCCAACTAGTAACGAGGAAATACTTATCTCCAAACTCCAACTCAATAACCATAAATCTATTTATATTATCGCCGTCTATCTTCCCCCAGGGAATAACTCAAACAACCTAGAAAATATCCTGAATTGGCTATCAACCAACTATCCCCAAGAGACAATAGTACTCGGAGACTTTAATATAAACTGGAATAGCTGTACCTCAGAACAACCCTCTACCCATCTTAATTTACATGGCTTTACTCAAACTATAACCTCCCCCACAAGGACCAATAAACAGAACAACACTGAAAGCACCCTAGACTGGATACTAATAAATAGACATCACCTAAGCTATAAAGTAGGAACTCTCCCTGAGGATATAAGCGACCATGCTCTAACCTTCATAATCAGAGACAAGACTGATATCCAAAATACAATTACCTATAGAGCAGTGAGGAATAAAACAAAATTTAACCCTGATATTTTCAAAAACGAACTTAGAGCTTGCAACTGGGCACCCCTTAAAATTCTACCCCTTGAGGAAGCAGTAATCTACTTTAACAGTAAATTTCTACACATTCTCGACCTCCACGCTCCAAAAAGGACCATTAAAATTAGAAACAAACCAGCCCCCTGGCTCTCAAAAGATACAAAACAAAAAATGCTACTTAGAAATAAAATCTGGACCTTATGGCGTACTACCAAAACCATGAAGATCACATCAAGTTTAGACAGTTAAGAAATGATACAAAAAAATCAATATTGTTAGATAAAAGAAAGTACTACATACAGCTCCAAAATACCCAGAAAAGTAACCCCCAAAAATTTTGGGCAGGTATAAATACTCTCTTACACCCAGGTCGTACTGTCACCCCCCCACCTGTAGGTGCAGACCAGGACAATCCAAAGGAAGTAGCAAGAACCTTTAACACCTTCTTCACTGAAACCATTCAGTCTCTTTCCAACCAACTATCCCCCAATAGCTCACCTCTAACATCCCATAATACTACCTTACCTCCCCCATTTCATCTCAAACCCATCTCTACATCCCTTATCCGTACCCTTCTGCAAAAACTCAAACCTACCACCATTGCTGCCGATCTCCTTCCTGCTGAATATCTACAGATAGCAGCAGATGCTATAGCCTACCCAGTTTCCATTCTGATTAACAGAACAATCTCTGAAGGTGCAATTCCTATCACATGGAAGATTGCACATATTATCCCCCTTCATAAGGGTGGTAACTCTAGGGATCTATCCAATTACAGACCTATTGCCATACTCTCTCCTTTGGCCAAAATCATGGAGAAGTGCATTCATATGCAACTGTTAAAACACCTTATAGACAACAACTTGCTAGCTAGCTGCCAACACGGTTTCAGGCCATTTCACAGTACTACCACCGCCCTTTTATCCTTCTCCAACTGTATTAATAAAAACCGCAATAATAACACTCTATCCTCAGCCCTCTTTATTGATCTCTCCAAAGCCTTCGACATGGTTAACCACAAACTTCTCATTAACACACTGAAAAACCTGTCACTTGATACTCTTTCTATACAATGGTTTGAATCCTACTTAAGCAATAGGCAACAAGCAGTCTTGTGGGGGAACAACCTATCTCCCCATCTCCCCATCTCACTAGGTGTCAAGCAAGGTTCTATACTTGGACCACTTCTATTCTCTGTCTTTATCAATGACCTGTACACTGTTATTCCTCAGGCCTCCTTAATACAATATGCTGATGACTCCACATTAATCTGCACAGCCCCAAATCCAGCAGACCTTCAATCTCTTACCCAAAAAGTGTTTAACACAGTTGAGGATTGGCTACAACATCAATGTCTTATCCTAAATCCTAAAAAAACAAAACTTCTACTTTTTACTCCCACCCATAGACACACACCTCTCAACTTTACTGTCACTTCTAACAATGGAACTATTATATCCCCTGACTCTAACACAAAACTCCTAGGAGTACTAATTGACAATAACCTTAACTTTGAGGCCCACATAAACAATACCATAAAAACAGTTAACAAAAACTAGGCTCACTATATAGAATCAAATCCTTTCTTACCCCACTAGCTAGATCTACTATTGCCCAGACCCACTTAATCTCTACCCTCCTCTATGCCTCCCCTATTTATACTAACCTCTCAAAAACCAATATGAACAAACTAGTAGTCTCATACAACAATATTGCAAGATTTGCAACTGGCTCTACATTTAGGACCCACCACTGTATTAATTATAAAAATCTTGGATGGCTAGAGTTACCCAACCTACTTCTACTTAATCAATTAATAATTGCCTATAAAATCCTGTACCAGCCTAGTAACACACCAATTCTTACCAACCTTATCACTCCCTACAGTAACCTTAATACCCTCGCTCAACTACTAAAATGCTAGTACTAACACACATAGCCAACAACAAGGCAGGGGACTCTCTATTTTCTAACACCGTTGGTAAAACCTGGAACTCTCTTCCCAGCGACCTAACCTCACTACCATCACTTACACAATTCAAAATCAGGCTTAAATCCTACCTTAAAACACATTGGCTATGCACCTGTCTTAACCCAGACTAACAACTCTTGTCTTCTCACAAAATTTCTAAATCTTATGTCTGCATAATCTACCTGCATACTGGAATCCAGAAGCTGAACCTGTCTTTCAACTAATTTGGACTATCTCTTATATCTTAATATCTCTCTTTGTCACTCTAGTATCTTATGTTAACACACCTCTTTCTAGCATGTTCTTGTACTGTACTTATTTACTTATTTCTTACCCA
>NC_056745.1:1509871747-1510019247 GCF_019279795.1 Protopterus annectens
ATATCCACAGTGCCTCATTAACCCCCACCTATGGCAAGCCATATGGAATACCCACAGTGCCTCATCAACACCCACCTACATCAAGCCGTATGGAATATCCACAGTGCCTCATCAACACCCAACTACGGCAAGCTGTATGGAACCTCCACAATGCCGCATCAACACCAACCTATGTCAAGTCATATGGAATAGCCACAGTGTCTCATCAACACCCAACTACAGCAAGCTGTATGGAATATCCTCAGTGCTTCATCAACAACCACCTACGGCAAGCTGTATGGAATATCCACAGTGCATCAACACACACCTATGGAAAGCTGTATGGAATATCCACAGTGCTTCATCAACACCCACCTATGGCAAGCCATATGGAATATCCACAGTGCCTCATCAACACCCACCTACATCAAGCCATATGGAACATCCACAGTGCCTCATCAGCACACACCTGCGGAAAGCCAAATGGAACATACACAGTGCTCATCAACACCCACCTATGGCAAGCCATATGGATTATCCACAGTGCCTCATCAACACCCACCTACATCAAGCCATATGGAATATCCACAGTGTCTCATCAACACCCACCTACGGCAAGCCATGTGGAATATCCACAGTGCCTCATCAACACCCACCTATGGCAGGCCATATGAAACATCCATGGTGCCTCATTGACACCCACCTACATCAAGCCGTATGGAACATCTACAGTGCCTCATCAATACCCACCTACAGCAAGCCATATGGAACATCCACAGTGCCTCATCAACACCCACCTATGGCAAGCCATATGGAATATCCACAGTGCCTCATCAACACCCACCTACGGCAAGCCATGTGGAATATCCACAGTACCTCATCAACACCCACCTATGGCAGGCCATATGAAACATCCATGGTGCCTCATTGACACCCACCTACATCAAGCCGTATGGAACATCTACAGTGCCTCATCAACACCCACCTACAGCAAGCCATATGGAACATCCACAGTGCCTCATCAACACCCACCTATGGCAAGCCGTATGGAATATCCACACTGCCTCATCAACACCCAGCTATGGCAAGCCATATGGAATATCCACAGTGACTCATCAACACCCACCTACGTCAAGTCGTATGGAATATCCACAGTGCCTCATCAACACCCACCTACGGCAATCTGTATGGAATATCCACAGTGCCTCATCAACACCCATCTATGGCAAGTCATATGGAATATCCACAGTGCCTCATCAACACCCACCTACGGCAAGCCATATGGAATATCTACAGTGCCTCATCAACACCTATCTATGGCAAGCAGTATGGAATATTGACAGTGCCTCATCAACACCCACCACCTTCCTGGTGCAACTAGTGCAGGCTGAGATGCCTCAGTTAAGTAAACACATGATTCCCAAAATCTGGGTGCAATGATGAGTTGAGTGCATGAACTGGACACCAATAAAGAGAAAATGGTGAATTAAATTATGATAATTATATAGAGTTATATCTTTTTGTCAAAAATTATAAATAGGGTATGTCGAATACCTCACTGTTGGCAAAGTAGCTCCAAGCACCCTACTGCTAAATTTGCACTGGAAGGGTGAGTGGATACTTTAGGAAAACACAACAATGTAAGAAAACATTAATCCAACAAAAGAGGAATGTTCACCACCAGTAAAACACAAAAATGTAGCATTGTGTACTTCAGTAAGCAGTTTCACAATAAGTACATAACACAGACATAAAGTAGCAGAAGAGTGGCATCCTTGTATGTTTTTTTTTTTTTTTTGCTAGTCACCAGCTGGTGATGTAGACTAAAAAGTGATCACAGAAGAAGGGCTATAAGTGATTGAACTTGTGAAGAAGGAGGAGATGGAAGGGAAAGGAAGGTTCTACAGGTGAAGGTAAGAAAGATGAAGTGAGTGGGAAAGTGGGGGGTAGTAGTTATGGCGAGTGGGTGACAGAGTGAGTATATAGAAGAAAGGTTGTGGGAAGGAGATGAGAGTGATGCAGTTGAAGGGTAGGAAAAAATGTGGAATATTGGTTTAGTCTAGGGGATATTTATCCAGGGTTACAGCAGGAACAGAACTAGATGTTCTTCAGGTATGATTTTAGCTTTTATTTAAAATGTTTAAGATTTGGATCTATTTTTAGAGAGATAGTGGGGATATGGAGTTCCATGTTTTGGTGACTTACCGTCATACATGCATCTCACAAGTTTTGCCGAAACATTATGTTTATGCATCATATGCAAGACCTAAACACACAATCCACTAGCACATCCACTTGAGAAAAGCAGTTATGAAAGCAGTGCTATGGAAAAGTTGTTATACTTCATAGCTCCAGGGTCAAAGGTTCAGTCGTAATCGCAGGTCACTGCTATTATGAAGTCTGCCTTTCCTTCTGTGTCTGCTTTCATTTCATTCCAGCTCCAGAAAGGATGCAGGTTGTGCTAGATACTCTAAACACACATGTATCCTATCCCACATTCTCTGTCTATGTGTGTGTATATGTGTATATGTTGTTGTGCCTTTCGGCTTTTTCCTGGTTAGGGGTCGCCACAGCGGAACTCCGGTCCGCTAATGATTGGTAGTTGATTTTTACGTGCCGAGTTACAAGCCCTGATGCACAACCTTCAACGAAGGTACGCCCATTCACGCATGTCTCCACGCAGGAGACTCTCTAGCTGAGTATCGAACTGGACAGCGTCTTACTGTGAGGCGACAACGCTACTGCAGCACCACCACCACGGGTGTATATGTGTATATATGTATATATATATATATATTATATGTAGGTACATATATATATTAGATAGATGGCAGAATACAGAAAGTTGACAGGTATGCAAGACTGCATAATTCTTGGGGTAGGGAATTATGCCCCTTCTCTGTCATCCTGTGATCTTGGTGCTAGCATATATAATTAACAGAACATGTGTGGGATCCAGCTCCCAACATGGCATGTTCACAGAGGCTTGTCTCCCCTGCAAAAAAGGATGTTTTAGGCTATTTTTTTTTCAAGTTGTGTTTCACATGCACTGAGATTTTTGCTAGGTGCATACATATTAACATGCTGATGTTTGCAAACTTGACCTTTTCTGGTGAACCTTGTGAAGGTTGGAATTTGGGTCATTCATTCTTTTTCAATAGACCCCTATATATCAATATATGTATATATATATATATATATATATATATATATATATATATATATATATATATATATATATTTAGTACTGAAACCTTGAAACTACATAGAATAACTGGTCACATGGTCGACCTAAATCCTGAATCCGGAACAGTGAAAATGCGGCCAGCTCGAAACTGAATACATTGACACCCGTAGTTCGATGTATTTGACATAGCAGGAGGTGACGTCAGTCACCCATGCTATGCAACTTACTCTACCGTTACATTCCGTTGTCAATGAAGCATGTATTTTACTATTTTGCAGGGGATCAAGCACCCCTGCACCCCCCACACCACCTGCAAATTATATATACCAACTCCGAGATCACACTACAGTAAGGAAATGGGTTTATTCCCTGTTTCTCACTGCACCAGATCTCCACTCAAATTTCTGAACTCAAATTCTTGAACTACACTACCCATATGATGTGGTGTTGTCAATGTATTTGGCCTCACAAAACTGCCCAATGGAAAACTGCATTTTGACTGTCACTTTCAACTGAATGCAGTTCGCAATGGTGAATGTAAACCATATAAAATACCTCTAGGTGAAGCTTTTCTACATTTTTTGACATCAATTTTATTTAGTTTCCTGAAATCAAACATAATTCAAAATAAAATTAACACATAACTTCTATAACCAATCAAGGAGAACACATGTATCTCCTTCCCCATTTGCAACAATAGTGGAAATATCCAACAGCTGTATACATTATTTACAACATCCAGCAAAAATATGTCTATTCAGTCACATCAGTTCTTAATTAGGAAATTAATAATATACCAATCATATGCCTTAGTTTTACTAGAAGTCACAGGCATATTACCTCTTATGGCTGGGATCTTGTACATTCTTTAATATTATGACCAACACAAGGTAACCCCCTGTTCTTCCAAAGTTTGGCATAAGTTGTCTTGATCACACCAGCAAGGGTCCAGTACACTTCAAGAAATGTGTGGACAGTTCCAGTAATTTAGGAGGAAAATATACAGATAATCCAAAATCCCTAACATAATGAGCAAGACTGCTCAAAGAGTGGGTTTAATCACATATTGAGGTATTTCCAAAAGAGATTGAGCTTGGGCAGCTCAGGAATATATATAAGTTATCAGCTCCTATTTCCCACATCTCCAACAATTGCATAACCTAGCTAATCAATTTATCACCTGTTTTTCTTGGGTATAATACCATCTAAACACCAGTCTCAGCTGTATTTAGGTTATTTCTTTAATCAATTAGTGGGCCTGCTAGACTTGTGTTCACTGTTGTTTTGTAAGAATAATATTTTTGTGGGCCCTCCATCTGCTAACTATACATCACTTTAATGCTTCTGATATCTTCACCCACATGCCCATATAAATCAAACCCATTCTACCAAGTTTAATCCCCTTCCACTTGTCCCAGAACATGACACTACACTTTTTCTTGAGTAAGTAGATGCATTTATCCCATATCCTTGTTAACTGAATAACCTTGTCAGGATCTGCACTAAGATGGGTGTCCCAGTTGTAAAATTCAATGGGAAGTCCATCCACTCGCTGTTCTTGTTGGCATTAATCCTGTCCACTGCCTCCTTAACCTCTTTGCATGTTAGTGGCCTATTTAGAATTTGTTGTTCCATCATGGTAAGTGGTTTAACTCGAGCCACCAGAAACTCCTATTCCCTTCTAGTAGCTGAACTTGCCCACCAGACAATGGTGTTATCCATAGCTGGCTCAGAATTCTCGAATATCACATTTGTTATAAGGAGGTTTGAGCTTTGCTTTTAGAATTTGACCAATGAAACTGTGCCTATCTCAGGTTCCTCTCCCTTTTGAGGTCTACATTTCCAGATTTACTATGACTGCAAATGGTGCATGATCAGAAAGGTTAATCTCATTTTTGTGGAAGAGTGGCATATGCTCCTACAGAGATTCTGAGTAAGAAGAAAGTCTATTCTACTTCCTTGTTGCTTCAGATTCACAGAAAATGAGGTAATGTAATTTATTTTTCCATTGGATTAAGAACCACTGATATTGCTTTTGCCATTCTATACTTTGGAATAGTCTGTCTTTCTGCACATTAATTGTGCCATTGAAGTCCTCCATCATCAAGCTTAAGTTTGTGACCTCCTGCCATGCCTCAAAAATGTCCTTATAAGATGTGACATCATCATTATTTAAAGCTTAAATAGTGGCAAGAAACCAATCCTTTTTGTTAACATACTTCTGTATCACAAAATGTCACGTTCCTCTCTTTGTGGTCTGTATTTCTTGTATAGGTAAAGACCAATGACACAGTATCAAGCCAACTCTTTTTCTGCCCCCTTGCCCCACTATCACTGTTGAGTATGGCCTTGAACAAATCCATCCACTTTCCTTACTTTAAGCTTCATTTCTTGGAAGGTCACCATTTGTGCACCTTCCCTCTTAAGGGAAGAGCCCCCCAGATCAATGTCTCTTACAGATTGATAAACCTAAAAAATCATTTTTACAAAATGTCTACAGCTACCTTCCTGCTCCATCTTGGAATAAACTTTCCATGGCCCTCAGAAATATTACCCATGCTCACAAATTCAAAGATAACTCTCAGAACTTACCTATACAGCACCTGGAGATGTCACTGCAATCATCCCCTTGAAATCTCCCCTTCCCTCTTTCCTCCTTTAGTCTTCTCCCTCCCTTCCTACTTCTTCCTTTCCCACAATTAAACTATCTATATTAACTTCCTGTGTGCTACAATGATAATCAACTACTGCTCTCCATACCTCTCCAAATTCCTGCCCCCAGTAATCTGACACTAACATCCTTTCTTTCTTCTACCCTTCTCTCTTACTTTCCCCTCACATTGTAACCTGTCAGACTTACTGCTATAATTCCCATACTACACCACCAATAACAATTCTTCAGCATTTTTGCCACTTTGTTCTTAGCCCCCTCCTCAATACTTACTACTTACCTGATATACCTCATTTGTTGAGATCTTTTACTTGTACTATAACTAGTTATCTGTTTAACCTTTTTGCATATACCTTCTATTGTGTTTACTATATTTTACTTTACTCCTGTTACTTTTATGCTTGCATAATTTGTACTGTGAATTTTTTACTGGTATAATTTGTAATGTGGAGCTTTTCTCTCCGGGTCTCTGCTGAAAAAGGGTACACGCTCAGTTGGACTATCCTGGTCAAAAAAAGTCAAATAAATAAACAATTCTTTTTTATTGGGTGGGAACTGCCTCCTGTATTCCATGACAGGATCTTTAGTCCAATGATCTTCTCAAGCAACATTAGTCCTGAAGTGATTTTACCCCCCCCCAATTAAATACATGTTGTTAACCCCCCAACACACACTCAGAGGGAATATCCAGGGATAACTCCAGACAAGAGACTAGTTAGTCTCCTTGGGTGATAAACATTCACCTATATCTAGAAGGTTATTCCCAGAGGCTACTTGGAACATTGATGGATCCCTCAAAGGGTTATAATTCATCATCCCTCCATCCTTAATAGCAAACCTCTCAACCTCTTAGTACAAGACATCTGGACAAAGCATGAAACAATGAAGGAACAAAGGCCCAAAAATAGGAACATAGTTTAAATATTTCTCTTATCAAGTTAGAATGTTGCAGGAATAACATGATTTGTATCGGTATGCATTTTTATGAAGGACATGAAGACTGAAACTCAAATGTGTGTCATTATTTATTATTATTTATTTTATTATCATTTAGCAATTGTTAACGAGGATAATCCGACTGTCCATTTTCAGTGGAGTCCCAGGGAGAAAAGCTGCATAATCAATCCTTCAATCCTTGGTGATTTGCCAAAAAAAAAAAAAAAAAACACAATTTTTTATGAGGAATAGACCAGACAGGCAAAAATCTGACAATTCTGAAAATCTCTGGACAGTTGAGAGGAATGCTGGGTAGTGTTCTAATACAGCATGTAGTGTTTTGAGAGGAATGCTGGGTAGTGTTCTAATACAGCATGTAGTCTTTGTTTCATATATTCTACAAGTTACTTATCTTGCAACCATTTTACAAAAAACAAAGGCAATGTATTAGGAGTTATACAGAAACTATTATATAATTAACAAAAATTTTTTCTTGGCCATTAATACAATGAAGAAGCATTCTCTGATTGCAAGCACATTAAAATTACTAGGAGTAGAATAAACAACTTGATATAACCTTGTAAAGAAACATAGAGCAGTCTGAAAGTTTCTTTGCCTTTAGTTTGCTCACTACTTCAAATGTAATCATCCTAGATCAGCCATATTTTGACTGAGTTGCATTCACAGTGGACAGAAGACTAGTGTCTAACATAACTACAAGACAGCTGTTCTTATCTGAACTTTTCAGTCTTCAGATGTATTTCTGTCCAATCTTTGTAACCACTTTGTGCTACAGGCTGCTCATCTGCCTTGTCTTTGGAGACCAAAAAGATCTCTAACCATGACTGACTTCAAATCGGGTCTTGTTTTGTATTTCTACTGGGTATTGGAGCTTCTTTTTTTCACGGTGGTGGTGCTGCGGTAGCGTTGTCACCTCACAGTAAGACGCTGTTTGGTTCAATTCTCAGCTAGAGCGTCTTCTGCGTGGAGACATGCGTGAATGGGCGTACCTTCATTGAAGGTTGTGTGTCAGGGCTGGTAACTCGGCGCGTAAAAATCAACTACCAATCATTAGTGGACAGGAGTTCCGCTGTGGCGACCCCTAACCGGGAAAAGCCAAAAGACACAACATTGGAGCTTCTTTTTAGTTTTGTGCCTTCCAATGATTTCCCTTCTCAAATACTTTGGGGTGAATGCGGTGTCATTGTGGTACTCTGCATATCCTGGTTATTCAAACTGGATTACTACTGGCTATTCCCCTTTCCCTGGTTGTTTCATTTCTCTTATTTTGCCATCACTTATGTTGCAACTTCAAGCAGCAATTAATTTCTCTGGATGGAGGGAAAGGCTAACCCACTGCCCTTATTTGTCTATGATGAACGTCTTGGAATCTTCTTTTGGCTGGTATAGGCAATTTACCACAGGAGACTGGTCTCTGCCTTTTCTGCTTCCTCTCAAACTCCCATTCCAGGACAGGACAGCATGAATTCATGTTGATAATGGGTGTCTTGAATGCACATGTTGGGTCAGACAGAGCAGGATATGAGGACTACCTAAGTCCATATGTGTGGAGCAATAGGAATAAAAAAGGAGATGCCATTCTAGACTTCAGTCTGGCAAATGATTTGAAAGTAGTCAGCACATGCTTCAGTAAGAGATACAGTCACACGATCCCATACAAGAGTGCCCAAAATGCAACTCAGGTAGACTTCCTCCTAGTAAGGAAAGGGCACTGGGGTAGAATCAATGATTGCAAAGTTATCCCCAGTGAATAAATGTGTCCACAGCATAAACCACTGGTTGTCACAATTAGCTGCAAGGCTCTAAGGTCAACAGAGACCAGGCTGAAGACCTGGAAATTCAATGGAGAAAAAGCACAACAGTTCAAAGAATTATTCAGGGTTCTTGCACCTCATGAAGAAGAGGCAATAGGTGGAGTTGAAGAAGAACGGCAGTACTTCAAAACAGCATGTGTGAGGACTACAGAACAGGTATGCGGCCTAGACAGGTAAGAAAATAAGGGACATAAGGAAAGATGGTGGAGGAATGCAGAAGTCCAGGAAGTCATAAAAAGAAAGAAGGAGTGCAGGAAAAAATGGGAGGTAGAAAAGGTGGACCAGGCTTAGTAGGAATGCTGGTTTACTAACAAATATGATAAGAAAGGAGTTGCAATAGCAATGAACATGGCATCAGAGGCTCTCTAGCAGCTTCTGGAAAGTGACTCAGTAGATGGCATAAGGAAACTATCAGGTTGCAAGGCAAAGTCAGAAACAAAAAAGATAGTCAGACACCCTTCATAAGGGATGCCACAGCAACAACCTGCTCAACAATCCACAGGACATGAAAGGAACAACCTGCTCAACAATCCACAGGACATGAAAGGAACAACCTGCTCAACAATCCACAGGACATGAAAGGAACAACCTGCTCAACAATCCACAGGACATGAAAGGAACAACCTGCTCAACAATCCACAGGACATGAAAGGAACAACCTGCTCAACAATCCACAGGACATGAAAGGAACAACCTGCTCAACAATCCACAGGACATGAAAGGAACAACCTGCTCAACAATCCACAGGACATGAAAGGAACAACCTGCTCAACAATCCACAGGACATGAAAGGAACAACCTGCTCAACAATCCACAGGACATGAAAGGAACAACCTGCTCAACAATCCACAGGACATGAAAGGAACAACCTGCTCAACAATCCACAGGACATGAAAGGAACAACCTGCTCAACAATCCACAGGACATGAAAGGAACAACCTGCTCAACAATCCACAGGACATGAAAGGCACAACCTGCTCAACAATCCACAGGACATGAAAGGAACAACCTGCTCAACAATCCACAGGACATGAAAGGAACAACCTGCTCAACAATCCACAGGACATGAAAGGCACAACCTGCTCAACAATCCACAGGACATGAAAGGAACAACCTGCTCAACAATCCACAGGACATGAAAGGAACAACCTGCTCAACAATCCACAGGACATGAAAGGAACAACCTGCTCAACAATCCACAGGACATGAAAGGAACAACCTGCTCAACAATCCACAGGACATGAAAGGAACAACCTGCTCAACAATCCACAGGACATGAAAGGAACAACCTGCTCAACAATCCACAGGACATGAAAGGAACAACCTGCTCAACAATCCACAGGACATGAAAGGAACAACCTGCTCAACAATCCACAGGACATGAAAGGAACAACCTGCTCAACAATCCACAGGACATGAAAGGAACAACCTGCTCAACAATCCACAGGACATGAAAGGATCAACCTGCTCAACAATCCACAGGACATGAAAGGCAGATGGAGGGAGCATTCACAGCAGCATCTGGATGAAGAAAACCCCTCAGAAGCTGTACTGCCCCAGGCACATCCTAAGGTGAGAGAAGAGGAGGATCCCACCCTAGAAGAACAGCACTAAGGAAAATGTAGTTAGAGAAAGCAGCAAGCTCAGATGAGTTCACAGCAGACATTATAGTGATGTTTGGTGACACAAGGGAGAAATGGATCCTAAGGGTACACATAGCAGGGTGGAGAGAAAGGCATATCCCAGATGACTGGAGAATATGCATAGCAGTGCCAGTGTTAAAGAACAAAGGTGACATTCACAAGTATAGGCAGTACAGTGGTTTCAAACTCCTGTCACATTGCATGAAAGTTCTGGAGAGGGTTACTGACAAATGAATATGCAAAGTAGCGGAAAGTAAAGTGGGAGATGAGCAGTCTTGATTCAGATAAGGATAAAGCACAACTGACCCCATGTTTGCAGTGAGATAGATAGTTGAAAAAAGCTACATATGAGAAAAGACTGCAGCGGGGAATTCCTAGACTTGGTGAAAGCATATGACAAGGTCCTAAGAAAGCTAAATTTGGCAGTCCAGCAGTGGTTTGAAGTTCCAGAAACATCAGTAGAATTAGTGCAAGCTATGTTCAAGGACCGAATGACTCGAGTACGAACAGTGTTCAGTCTCACAGAAGGGATCCCAGTGGGAGTGGGTGTGCATCACAGTTCAGCTCTGAGTCCACTGCTGTTCATACCGTTGACAGACTACATCAGCAAAGAGGCTGAAGAGGAAAGATCAACAAAGTTGATGTATGCAGACAATATGGCATTATAGGCAGATTCTAAGCAAGAACTTCAGTAGAAGATAGTGGAATGGAATGCAATACTGAAGGCACATGGGATAAAACTGAATACAGCTAAAACAGTTGTAATGGCAACAGATGGGGTACCTGAAGAAACTGAGACTTTAGATAGAAATGAAGACAGTAGCAGAGAAGTCTGAATGATAAGATCAAAGGTAGAATCAGAGGGGCTGCACCAAACTGGCACAGAGAGTCGGGGGTAGTGTATGACAGAGAGATGCCAAAGAAACTGAAAAGAAAGGTATACACAACAATGACCTGACCAGTGCTATTTTATGGTACAGAATGTTGGGCAGTAAAGGCAGAGCAGATGAGGAAGCTAGGGCTAATGGAGATGAAATGCCTGAGATGGGTGGTAGGTTGCACGCTATGAGACAGATGAAAAATGAGGACATAAGAGCAGAAGCCATAGTAGCTCCAATTGCAGAAAAGGTCAAAGAGAACAGATTATGGTGGTTCAGGTACATGTGCAGAATAGTAGAAGACAATCTGGTGAAGACAATTTGGGACAGACAGGAAGAAGGCAAGAGAAAACAAAGGCATCCAGCAAAGAGTTGGATGGACTGGGTGAGAGAAAACTTGAGACAGTGAGGCATAAGTGTTGAAGAAGGTAGAAGAGTGGTATTGAATAGTGAGGGATGGCAACAACCTGGGCCTCATGTAGAAAATGGGACAAGTTGGTTGATAATCATGATCATGACTCAGGGGAAGCATAGTTATATGCCCATCTTGAGACATGTTCGTAAGTACTGATCTGTTTTTGAAAAAGCAGTGTGAGGTGTGTCAGAAAGCAGAACCCTGAACTGTAAATAATTCTCCATTTAGTGCTTGGAATGATTGTTTCCTGAAAAACATTATTCACAGCATATGAATGTGCTACATTGTGTTATTCCCTGTGCTGAATAGAATCATATTTTACTTTGTCTCAATAAGTAAACTTGAGTTTTGAAATCTGTAAACTTGGTCTTCAGAATGGTTTTCTACTGCAGGCTGAATGTTACTATATTGGTGGAGAATACATGCAGGAAAAAATATATAGCGATATATCTCTCTCTCTTCGTCTACACACATATGTGTGTGTGCATATATATATATATATATGTGTGTGTGTCTACAACTCAAAATACTGAATTTCATTTGACTGAGACCACAATACATAATTTTCAAAATACTGAAATCTCATTTGACTGAATCTCATTATACAATGCTGACTTTCAAAATACTGACTTTTAAGCCATAGACATGATGTATCTTTCCCTTCACCTGTGACTTGCTTGTGATAAAAAATCAGTACTGTAACTTATGTACCAACTGTCGGAATTCTGATAGTAGAGTAGAACGTAGTGTTGTAGTGTTTCGAAATGTGGGTATGTCTCTTTACATTTTTATGGGAAGTATCTAAAGTAACATGGCGGACATTTCGTGTGCTCCCAGCAGTAGTGGCAGTGTGTACAGTACTGTAAGGTAAGTAAAAGGTATATCCACCTTTCCCCACTGTATTGTGATCCTGGAGTTAGTATACAGAGTTGGGGGGTGTGGGGGATGTAACCCCACCTAGTTTGGTTTTATATCATTTGTATTCTGTTAAGAGGGTAAGCAAGTAGTTTTTACGTTTTAGAAAGAGTTAAGTCATTGGTGTTGTAGTTTGCATGTCTGTGTCTTAAAATTCAGTATTTTGAAATTCAGAATTATAAGCTTTCAGTATAATCAGACTCAGTCAAATGAGTTTTCAATATTTTGAAAATTAGGTATTGTGGTCTCAGTCAAATGAAATTCAGTATTTTGAGTTTTCAGCCATGTCAAGTGGATCCATATATACATATAGATATATATAAATATATATATGTGTGTGTGTGTGTGTATTAAATATATAAATACACACACACATATATACATATATATATATATAGATAGATATTGATGTCTAGATAAATATTCTTTTGACTGGCTGCACTCTACCTGAGTAAAGGCTCCAGCTGAGAATGAAACCGTTTCTTCCAAAGTTAGATCCTGTGATATGGAAAACAGGGATATTGTGTACCACAAGAAAGAAAGCAGTGGAACGAAAACCTTGTGAAATTTATTAGGATGGTCTGAAATGATTGTACTGAAATAATAACAGGCAAAAGTTGTGCTCTCTAATGCAACAAAGACATGTATTTTTTCCCTTTTCATGGTTCACTTGGCTGTTAAGTTGTTCAGAACAGAGTCCTTAATCATCCCCCTGCTACATAGTACACAGAGTAAATCCGAAACAGAAGTTGGACTCTAGATGACATGAATGGCAATGACTTCTGAGTGATTCTTTTAAGGTAGTATACTCATGAAATTATGTAACCTGTTAGAGCACTGCGTGCATGTTCAAGAACACTACAGGAATATAGGCTGAAAACTTTTGTTGGACTGGGGTTCTATGAAAATAAAGCAAAGAAGTTCCAAGTGTTGTGCACTGGAATATGGTGACTATATAATGTGTCTCAAGCTAAAGCTTAAACAGTGCTAATATGGAGACGCTTAAAGTGTGTGAAGTGCGCATAGGTTAGGCTGCACTCTGTTCTGTAACAGGTACAAGCACAGATGGATAAGTATAAACCCAATAACACATGCATTATGCTGGCTTTCCTTTACCTATGCAAAAATAGAATTGTCTTGTAGGAAAATGGTAATGCACTGACAACAGTAGTCTTATAGAAAAGACTTGCCATATTTAATGAACTGTTCAGGAAACAGTAAGGTCAGCTTGTTTGAGAGTGAAAGCAAAAGAAGGAATGATGTCCAATACAAATAAATAGGTTACTTACATGTGGTGGAACTTTATGAAGTACTACAGCCTATGGAGTACTGCCTAAAACAGCTTCCCACTAGTGAACTGCACCAAAGTGCATAGGGATCCTAAATAACAAAGTCTTTCAAAGTACTGAGATTTTAATACTAAGAAGCTGCTATATGTATAAAATTAAAGATAAATATCCTGGGTCCATAAGGGGGATTGCAGGAGTGATAGAAAGTATGTATGCATTGCAGTGACAGGATTTATCTCTGTTGGAGTTATTACAGAGACTTCCACAATAAACTGCTCTGTTATGAAATTTGTTGGTCATACCATCGGTGACATTTTGTGAAACTAAAATTTAGCTGACAAAATTAAATAATCCTCTTGACTATCAAATTCAGTCTTGGTTGGAGAGAGCTTTACCTCCAGTTTGGCTAGATAAGTGCATCTCTCACAGGTTGCAGTGTTGGGTGGTAGAAGGAGAGGGTTGTCTGTGTACATGAGGCAATTGTTACATTGCCCCAAGATGCCCAGATTCATCAGATAGACAGGAGAGAACACTGGGAGCTGACCCTTGGACATTCCTGAATAAAAAACATATTTTCCTCTAGACAAGTGAGGAAAGTGAGTACAAGAGCTGTTTTTCTCTAAGCAAGTGAGTAAAGTAAGTACCAAAGCTGTTTTCCTCTAGCTAATGAGGAAAGGTGAGTGCTGTAGTAATTTGTAGTTTATTTAGTGCTTACAAGTTCTGATTCAGAAGCATGTCTGTTATGACCTTGAATTGCCAATGCAGCCCAAAGTTCTTTACAGTTAAGAAGGTGGAAAGTCCTGAATTTACAGCTAATTAACAAACACTGTCATGTAGGGGCAGGGCCTGTGGTGGAAAATAATATCATACATCTGCAACTAGAACTGAAAAAAGGCAGATTAACAAGCAGAGTGGAACAGACACTTCAGCACATGTACAACAGCAAGGACAATAAACTGAAAACAAGCATACTACTTTAAAGGGACTACTGCAGTAATTAAATTTGTTTTTGACCATAAAAATGATAACAATTGGAGTATAAGACTCTAGGAAAAAAGGCAGGAAGGAGAAGAGAAGAGAAAACAAAAGGGAAACAGGGAAGGAAGGAAGGGCAGGAGTGAGAAGAGGGAACGTATGATAAAACGTTGAGGGTCAAGGGTCAATAGCAGGGGAAACTCCACATACATACAACATACACAAAGACTAACAAAGAAGATACTGGCACACTGACAGTGGGGAAAGGCAGTTAATTCATAGACACTCCAGCAAAGGGTAAACACTAATGATGGGAAGGTGTGGACAAGTGGGATAGCTTTAACACACAAGGGAAGGGAATGCCAGGATCAGGCAAAGATAGTTATGGCATTCCATATTGCATGCCCTCTGTGATACCCAGGTGAGTTTGGAGAGCAGGCTGACCACCATTCACACTGGCCCTGGCTAAGGTGATGATGGTGTTGACAGGTGGTGATTATGCCTATACCAGCTGCAAGGGGAGCCTTTCAAGGTGGCCAATGCTGCTGTTCTAATATATTCACCACCACACAAACTCCTTTTATATGATGAATTCCTGCACTCTGACTGTGTGACAGGTGGGATTAATGATACTCTCAACCAGTGAACACTATCAGGGGCAGGAGAGTAGGCCATTTTGGTATATCCTGCTGCAGACACTGGAGGCATTCTGGGAGATTATCTGGGAAAATGGAGGGGATGGCTCAGCCGGCTAGGGAACAGTGGATTACGGCTGTGTCACTGGTACTGCTGTGGAAGTTACTATACAAAATGGACAAACAAATGGAGATAAATAAAACAACAAAAAGGAAAATTGTTTCAAAAGGGACTGTGGAGAGAAAAAAAATGTCCATAAGATAAAATGCATTTAACAGATTGCATCATAGAATTATATCAATACAGGTGTATAAAGCTAAAACCTGAGTAACTGCATGAATGTATAATGTAAATATTACTATGATAGGATGCACAAGGTTGGCCTATTGGTTAAGGTGATTACCTCACTGGTACAAGGTACAGGGTTTGATTCTAATTCTGTTTATTGACTAGGTCTTGTAATGGTCTTTAAACTGATAGCCTAATGACCACAACAACCTATCTATACAGGGGGACACAGACAACACTCCTGACTTATGTAGCTGTGGTCTTATCACTAATGGGAAGGAATACTAATCACTCTAGACAGCACTGGGACAATACAATACTATAAGCTTCTGTTCACCTGCCATTCTATTCCTACCCTCTTGTCTAACACTGGCAGGTATACAGGAATCAAACTGTAACAGTCACACCAGATGACCTAAATAACTCTTTTGCCCTTACACTGAATACTTCAAATGACATACAAATTCCAATACAATTACCCTGTACACATTAACATAGTCTGTCTTACCTCTCAAGGATGACACACATCCATGCTGCCAGAAAATAGCTAATGCCATAATATATATTCTTAAGACAATTGTATTTACAGAAAGAAATGAAATAATATGCAACCCGTGGCTTGAAAGTTTTTCCATTCTCATTAGATACAGAAGATCAGTCTCGCATATGGCCTCCGGAGCTGTAAAACAAAAATATACCATAAAATAACTTGCCTGCAACACATTCATTTACTATGAAGAAAAGTAAATTCTGTGCAGACTGGACAGATAACTACAATACATTTTGGGAGCCCTTACTCTGACCTCCTTTTCTCAACATGTACTAAGGGCAGGATGGTACATCCCCAGGTCACCGTAGCAATGTCTGCACAGCTCACCAGAATAGGGTATGCCATTGGGATTCAGACACCACACTGGCAAGTCTGTGCCAGCAAGATACTTTATACTGGGAAATGTCAAATAAACACCCAGTCAGGTGTTCCTGATGGCCCTTATGCTGCTGATAGTGGAAGATCTAAGACTTTTTGTTGCAGCATCAGGCTGACCTGCCACAATTATTGCCCTTAGAAGTACTGGCCATTCATAAACCTCTCCTTGCAGAAAACTATGGCAGGCATCTCTCCATCATGCCCACTGATTTTTAGCACATATCAGGCAGCATAAGGCACCATAGTACTGTGACCTGTGGCAGAATGTCCCTAATGTAGCAATGAAAATGTTGGCATAGCAGGGTACTATAAAGACATAAAAGAAGGCATCATGAGTCAGCCCTAACTATGAAAGCTAATTTGCTCTTTAGCACTTCAGTCAGCTAAAAAAGTAATATATGGTGCAAGATATCCTTGCTGTGCCAATTGACCTGCCTATGTTTCTCCATTTGCTTTGGAGGTGCTCATGTGAGTGCACAAGACCAAGTGACCCTTCTAGTGAACAGCAAATTCAATAAAGTCTACATGGTCAATAGCACACTGGTTTGTATTCAGTAAGTGGCTCTTCATGTCACAAACACGATAACCATTGTGGCATGTTAATTACAACATAAGCAGCTGAATTGTTTGCTAATCAACCAATCCTAGATGAAGGAGCTATTCAACAAGCTTTAAAGCAACTATGTCGACACAGTGCTGTCTTTCCCTGCAAATTCCAAAACCTATTGGAATACAGCCACAGAGGGTACTCTACATGGAAACAATGTTACAACCTATTGGAATACAGCCACAGAGGGTACTCTACATGGAAACAATGTTACAACCTATTGGAATGCAGCCACAGAAACTACTATACACAGAAAGAATGCTAGGGGCTGCTGTTGTGCTTATTCATGTGTATGTGCAGCTTATTTCTATGCTGCTGCTAATAGACCTCGGCTGAGAAGGAGAAGGGTGTTTAGACTCCATTCACCTTTTCACAATCTCCATGAGGTGGAAATTGTAGAGCACTACAGGGTGGATAGATACACACTACAGGAACTCTTCAACCTCTGTCGTGCTCAACTGAGATCAGGGGCAAACCAAGTGGAACCAGTCCCAGTGTAAACTATGGTATGTGTAGCACTTAGAATTTTAACTACAGGAGCCTTCTGGAGACCAACAAGAGATATCCTAGGGGTTTCACAGGCATCACCATCCAGGATCCTCCATCAGTTCCTGAATAGTGTGCTACACAATGCCAATGAGTACATATATTTTCGCCGTATACCTGAGGACAGATCCAGAACTATGCAGGAGTTCTACCCTGTAGCACACTACCCTGAATTCCTGGGTGCCATAGGCTGTACACGTGTAGAAATCAAAGCACCACTTGGGGAACATAGAAGGGTATAAATAAATACAAAGGGCTACCACTCCATTAACTGCCAGGTTGTGTACAATGCTAAGGGAATCATCCTGAATGTGTGCGCTGGCAACCAAGGTGTTACCACAGCTTACGTATCTGGCACAACTGTCAACTGTATGAGATATTTACTAGGGTGGGGATATCCCACAGGGTCATTTACTGGGGGATTCAAGTTATGCAATGGAAATGGGGCTGATGACCACCATCAAAAATGCATACATACCAAATGAAGAATGATAAAATGAGGTACATACTCAAACAAGAAATATCACAGAGCATGTATGTGGCCTGGTGCCTAGATACATCTGGGAGAGCCCTGCAGTACAATCCATGTACATGTGCTGAGATATTCACTATCTGTGCCATGCTTCACTACATTATCTTGGGAAAATGGCTTCAGTAGGAACAGCAAACGGAAGGGCCACACATCCCACCACCATTGGCAAGGTCACCACAGCCATATGCAGGTGAAGAATCAGAGGGGGAATCAGCAGCTGCTGTGGGTGTAGGCAGATGTAGGCATGTACAATATGCCCTCACACTGGTCAAGAGGTAATGGATAGCACACATGCTTAACCACCTAAGTGGGTAAAACTTTCATCCTACTCACATACATGCAGTAACATTGATGCCAGGCAACACTCACAGTCTTTATTTAACCATGTAATGACTGTGTACTGCTAGCATCAGGCAGGGTCAGTCCTGAACTAAAATTCTTGCAATTAACCAGTTTCTAAGGTATGTTTTTAATCCTGAGTAGAAAAAATAAATGTATAAGAATACCATGGAATGACATACCCTTGCATACTGTTACTTGGACAGGTGAAGGGTGAGACACTTGATCATTGTAATGTGGTTACTGTGGCTTCAGAGCCTGTTGACTCTGGCAATAGCCAAAGTGTGGGTGAGGCGCCAAGCAGGAGGGCTGTTAGGGGTGCTCAGAGGAGGCCTTCTGTCCATCCTTCACCTGATTCTGGTATGTCTTTCCATGGCAATCAATGTATGTTTAGGGCTGTCATGGAGGCACAGGCACATTCAAATAGGGACTCCAAGGAATTATCTAGGGTTGTAGATGTGGCTAAGGCTGACATGCATGACTGTCTCCATGATGTTGCTGATAAACATAAGGTGGGTGATTTTTACAGCTGTGACATCACTATGTGACAGTAGTGACTTATGTGACTACATGTGTCCTCTATCAAATAAGGAGCCTCATGTATCAAAGATTCACACATTCATACATCTAAAATATTCAGATTTTCCCCAAATGTCCACAGTTTGGCCTCATACTTTTGTACTGGCAAATCATTAAAAAGTGAAGTTAGAAAATAATGACACACATTTGATGTTCAGACTTCATATCCCTCACAAAAGTCATAAAAAGAGTAATGCAAAATATGTTATTCTATCAACTGCCTAAGTTTATAAGACCACAATTTTTAAAAACTCTACCCATTGCTGGGCCTTTGTCACACTTTATTTCATGGCTTGGTCTAGCCTTATTGGTCTGATAGGTTGGGAGGGATGCACACATTACACAACCTGTAACAAAGCAGTGCAATTAGCATGAGAGCATCACCAATGCACCCTGACAATCAGACAAAAGACATATGTATCCCTGAGTCACCAATGCACCCTGACAATCAGACAAAAGACATATGTATTCCCTGAGTCACCAATGCACCCTGACAATCAGATAAAAGACATATGTATCCCTGAGTCACTAATGCACCCTGACAATCAGACAAAAGACGTATGTATCCCTGAGACACCAATGCACCCTGACAATCAGAAAAAAGACATATGTATCCCTGAGTCACCAATGCACCCAGACAATCAGACAAAAGACATATGTATCCCTGAGTCACCAATGCACCCTGACAATCAGACAAAAGACATTGCACCCTAACCCTAACGTCCATCACTATCGCATACTTACACAGTCATGCTCGTTTCACATGTCGGTGTTTTCAGCATTGGAATTTTGAACTGTCGATCATTCCCATTGTCGGTCTTCTGGTGTTGATGTTCTCGTCATCGGCGTTTTAAGCTTTTGATGTTTTCAGGCAGTTATATATATATATATATATATATATATATATATATATATATATATACATGCGATCAAATATGCTATATAATTGAAAAATTCAAGCATACCTTGTGAAGATCAGTAGTCTTCTTTGCAGATAAATCCAAAGTAATATGAATCTTCCTCTGTGTTATTGTAATACACAACTCTTCTCAACTTTAGGTTCCCTAGCTACACAGTTAACTTTTTATAGTGGAAAACTGTGCCAATGCATTTCAGATAAATGCACTTTAATTAAATAAAATTGTGATGCTCGTGCACTGGCCCAGCAATCAAGGAGCCTCAATCCTCACCACTAACATCAGTGAGGGGCATCCATATAGAGAAAGGATAATAAATATACACACACAGTAAAGTACAATTTCCCTTAAGAGCCCACAGAGATCACAGTCAGTCTGGGGTTGGTTTCTCCCTTTCTCTCCAGGTCCCCAGTAAGACTCCCCAATGGCACAGCTATAGGGTCCAGATCTCAGCATAGTGGGCAAGCTAAAACCTCTAGCATCCTCTCTGTCCAACCAGTGCTTTGCGTCCCTGCTCAAGTATCTGACACACACTTTGAGATAAGAGTTATATACAACCACACAGACACTCCTGGGGAAGGCTGGCACAGGTTCTCCAGCTGAGCCCCTTTTACCCCTGACTATACGGTAGTATCACTTACCACCACCCACTAATATTTATCAGCTACTAAAAGGCCATTATGAAAGGGTCTATGTTAAATCATTGAATGCTTAAAAAAGTGAACAATGATTTATCGAACCCATGTAAGCAAAAGCTTACAATTTTGAACGCTTAGAATAAAACATAAAAAAAAATTTTAAAACATTACATAAAGTGGGGGGCTTTGCCCACCCACAACTCCCTACTTAAACATACCAAATCCGAGATTGCACTACTGTGATGAAAACAGCAAAGTAGCGGAAACGGCCAAGTGAATTCTTTCCCTGGGAAAGAATTTGCTTATATGCCATTTCGCTATTTTGCCTTTTCATGCTTTCAAGTTCGATCAAGACACCTTCAAAAGAATGCATCTTGAATCATTTAATAGGAACAATTATGAAAGGGTGCCCAATTATACCATGCAATATTATTATCCAAATGGTAAGTGTGACTGAACAGCAAGGCTATTGGAGTGGCTTTGTACAATATCACTAAATACATGCAATGTACACTTAGAGCTTAAATTATCTCTACACAAAACAGCCACAGTTGAAAGGTTTAAAAATATTTAATAATAAATAATAAAAACACAATACAATACTTCTTACTACACAGTGCTAGTCAAGAGTTCAGAGATCACAAAGAAATGCTTAAAATAATAAAGTGGAATAGTTCTGACATCAATACAGAAAAAAAGACTAATCTAATCTTCCTATGTCCTAGCTATATCTAAGAGAAAACTGAGTTCTAAAATAAACTTATATATAGAGCAAGATAGTGTTGGTGAGTTGGATGTGCTCCAGACAAATGCTAAAATGCCCTCATTCTTTCTCTCCTTAAATTGATAACACAGTACCACTGATTCATTTCAGATTACATCATTTTTTTCTGGTTCTCGGGCTAACAAAAACGTAGAGGTTAATAGCCTTTTTGATCTTGCAGCTGGTCAGGAAGCCAGAGCAATGAAAGAAATTATACATGTAAATTCTAGACATTAACTCTGGCCTCAAAACAATAGGCAAAATGCTTCCCTCTAGACATCTCGGCTCAGAGTTTTAGATCAAAGAATTTCACAATGCTTGACTTATCAGCTTTCTTACAGCAGAGTGCAATGTGGTTACATTTTTGCAGTTCAACATTTAGCAAAGAGAACAAGCATGTGGCTTACATTAATATTTACAAATTACATATTTATCTACAAAATTCTATCTGGCTAGGCTGGCAGCCTTCGGCTATCTTCAAAAAAATACCAAATAGTTAAAAGTAAATGTGGTTGAGTGCAGACAAAAGCACTCAAGAACATTAACATTTAACTATTTGTTATTTTATTTAATTAAAGTGCATTTCTCTGAAATATGTTTCTTGGTAAACGAGTGGTATTTTTTGGTTTACAACTTTTTATAGACTAGATTCGGGCCTGTGAGTATGGTGAAGATCTAAATGAGGTGTGAACTCATTAATATTACTGAATCCCAAATCCCTGGCTCCTTGTCCTAGATGTAAACATAGTGCAGGCACTCCCTCAGTGTTGATAATGGATTGCAACTGTGAATGATTACTGGTAGGGAGAAGGAAAACACAACAGCAATTCAGACTTCTCTACCTCAAGTGGGTGTGTCAGCCAGGTTACACTTACAAACTGTAGAAGTAATTGTATCAAGGTTTTCAATTTAAGTAAGCAGCATACATTTCTCAGTTTCTGTTCAGTAATATCCAAACTCCCCTGCCTTTATTGAAAACTGTATATTATTGCCATTTACTATTCTCATACATTTTAAGGACAATGATACAAAATGCCCTACAGACTGCATGTCTCAGATTACTGCTCAGACAAGAGAAGACAAATAGTCATAAATGGCTGTGTGATCACTCATTGCACTACTTCTGAAATTAACACATGTGCATTCAGCTCAGAAATGTACAAGTGTCATATGTCTTGTTGATACAGTGGATGATTTGCGACTTGATTCTATGCACAATGATTCCTGCTGCAAAGCTGTCTCTGTGGCAAACAGAAATAAGACACCCGCACTGTGTTTTGAAGGTTCATTGGTTTGAGAGTTCAAATACACACTTGTATAAAACAATCTTTCATGTATACTAACTTTTATATTGCAATGTTCTTTATATATATATATATATATATATATATATATATATATATATATATATATATATATATATATATATATATATATATATATATATATATATTTGCATAGTGTGTGACTTAGTGCAAACATAGGAAACAGATAAATACAATAATGTAATTGTACTTATATGATAATCAGTACATAAACTACACTTGTGAATCAAGTGAGTGTGTGTAATACATCTGCTAAACATGGTAGATCATGGTTCAAGTCACACATTTGTCTTTTAAGGATGAAACCTAATAAACACTGTTCACAAAGATACAAGAAGGTGAGCTTTACTTGTCATGTTTACATGTTGCTTACCTTCATGCAAACCTGGGCTAATGGTCCACACATGAAGCAGACAGAACACATGCATACAGGTTGCAGAACATTCTCAATTTCAAAAAGGATACATCGTTGCATCTTTTGGTTTCCATCACACAAACCTGCTAAGTGGTATTGTGCTGTGGTTGGCAACTTTCCCCTAATGGTCCTCACATGAAGCAGACAGAACACCTTGCATACAGGAAGCAGACCATAGAGAATGTTTCAGCTAAGTGGTATTCCCAAACATGCTAAGTGGCATTCCTTGGTGATTAACACACATACTTAATAATGAATATGAAAATATACAGCTATTGCTTACCTGTTCCTGTGGCAGCAGGTGTAAGTGTAGAACTGCAATACAGGTGAGCCTATGTTCTAATCTAGCAGACTCCTGATTTGATTAATACTTATCCACTCAATTTTAAAAAACAAATTAAAAGATTCAAACATAATTTTAAATAACAATGAGTATGTATAGCAGTAGAGCTCATATGGATTATACGTGTGACACAGGGTATACTGAATATTGTCCTTCTGTAATTATAATTGTCTTTTCTGGATTTGTATGGCCTTCAGACCTCAGTGATACTCATACACACATGAATGTATAAACCAGGACCGTGTTAGATCACACACATACCTAATTAAACCCTCAGTCTGTCATGTGTGTGTGTGTGTGTGTGTGTGTGTGTATATATATATATATATATATATGTATATATATATATATATATATATATATATATATATATATATATATATATATATACATACACATATATATGTATATATATATATATATATATATATATATATATATATATATATATATATATATATATACATACATATATATATATATATATACATATAATTACTGACCATGTTCAACAAGCACTTCTTCTGTGGCATGGATGAAAATCACTTATATGGAAAAATATGTTTTGTCTCTAATGCATAACATTGAATCCCACATTGTACAAATTAGTTTTATCAATGTGTAAAGTCACACAAAAAATCAGTCAGGTTATATCATTATACCCCCCAAGAAATGTCTACAAAGTTAAATCAAGTAACAGGTACAGCAGCATCCAACCCCAAAACTAATACCAATTGTCATATTACTCTTCTTAATTCATAAACTACTTTCCTCTCTGGCACTGTTGTTCTATGCTTACCGTTGTGCAAACGGGGTTGTCATCATTGTTCAGGTTTGCACACTAGCAGTAAAGCATGATAACATGAACTGGCAAGAAAGCACTACTATCTGTTGATGTTTTCACTGATTAGACATGTCTGGAGCTTGAAGGTTTAGTTCCCAATTTAGGGCTCAGAGGTGGGGTGTGGTGGAGTTCAGAATTTTTATTGGACTCCTTGTAAAGTGCCATAGTTGAAGGCTGCTGCAGAGGACTATAACATTTACCAATATAAGTCTGAGACATGGGATTGTCTGGCCAAGGCTGTCTCCAGTGCAACTGGCATTCCATGAACTGGAGAACAGTGTAGGTATCACCTCAAAAGGCACAAGTGGTATAGACTCAACCAGAGGTAGGATGAGTTTAGGACAGCTGATATCCCCAGTTGTGTAAGTATACAGATAAAGATAATTTATATTACATAGATTGCTGCATATATACAAGAGTGGTATGCATAATGCTCTTCTCTTTTTCACCCCTTTTCCTTCCACAGCTAATCAGGACATCCTGGGAAACAAATAAGCCTATGCTGAGTGTCTAGAGAGACAGAGGCAAGAAAGGGGTACGTATGCAGCACAATATAACTATAATTTTAGCTAAAGTATTGCTTTTCTATACAGAAGTAGCAAACTAAGCATGTGTAGCCTAACTTAAAAGCAAGCATGCATGCTTTAGTCTGTAGTGCAAGCCAACTGTAGGAAACAAATGTAATACTGCAGTTAGATGTTGTGGGTTCAAATACCACAAGTAATAGATATATAGTAAAATCCTTTAAAAATATTACATAATTAAATGTCAACAGAAGTGCCATAAATACCCTGCTGTTAACATAATATGATAATTTGATCAAGCATATGATGAATATATGCACATTGCAAGGATTAGTTAGAGCAATCATTACTTAGAGTTTGCAGTTGTTAAGAAGTAAACTTAAATGTAAAAGTATAGTTAACACACTTAATTATTGTAATAATTCATTGTATACCACACATGATGGTACTAATTATCTCTTTTTTTCTTACTTCACCCTTCTCTCTCTTTTTTCATTTTTCTATGTGTCATTTATCTCAGACAAATTACAAAATACTTTACAGCACAGCAAGGTAAGCTAACCCCCCATAGATCATCCTGCCCCCACTCTACTGGCTCCTGCACTGATGTCCAGCACATATAGTACCCAACCTGACAGTACTACCTCTGATGAACCTACACTAACTGGACCCTCCACATCAGGTAGCAATACCCAGGCAGCTGGTGCTTTGGTACTGAGGAAGGTGGGGATTTTATCTCTTACCAGGAGTTGCCAGGATTGGTGCACAGGATTGTGCCCAGCACCACTGGTGCACTGTTATGCCTGATTAAGAGGATGCTCTCTTTTATGGTCCATAGGAGAAGACATCAAGCATTCCCACAGTCAGGTGAGTAAGGGGACAGTGATGACAGTTCTGCAGGTGAGGAATAGATTCTCACTGTTCTCTATGTTTGATGGACATGGGGCATATATTGTCCCCTCCCTAGCCTTAATCATGGTTTCCCCCAACCTGTCATGTCCCTCGTCATCCCTGTGTCTTGTCTTGTTTGTCCTGTTTGCATCTGCTTCCTCACTTGCCCTACTTAAATGACCCAGAGATACCTAGATCCCTTACCCAATATTCCTCTCTTACCGAAGTTAAAAAAAATGGGCACCTGTCCTACAAAAAAAAAATCATCCCATACATAACTCTCCAATTTGCACACATCTGCTTGACATTTGATTCAGTCCAATTGACTATGCAACATAATTGTATAGTTGTCACCCTCTTTGTTGAGGTGACAGTCAAAATTAAGCTAATATTCTGTACATATTTTCATTTTACACTGTTGAAGAAATGGATAGCTGTGGTTCTTTCCTACCTCCCTCTTGCATATTCCTATATTGCTTTCCCTTTGTTCTTCCCCCTGCTTGCCCCCCATTTCACTGCTTTCCTATCTACCCCATTTTAACACCATTAATCTGGTTAGAAATTAGAATCACATACAACACACAAGTGAAAAAAAATAATGAATCCTTTCACTTTTTGTCTTCTATGTTTGCGCAGAGTTTGGTATCACTCACCAATTCCAAGTGATGGTGAATGGCTCTTCAGTGGTGTGGTTACCTCCATGCAATGCTGCTTAAACATGCTATGCTAAGGTAATACACAGTGAAAGTAGAATAAATAGTTATGTCATTACATTCTAAATGCATATTTAAAAGTATTACATACATCTGGATTCAAATACTGTATCATCTGGGCTCAAAAAAGAAATATCTCAATGCATTTATACTTGCTGCCACAGAATCAGCTGAACAGTAAATGTATTTCACTCAGTACTATCCACACTACTGACTACCACACCTCTATCCTTAACGTTCTTGAGTGGAGGTAAGCAAACCATTAGAACTCTCATCATTTTATCAATAAAACAAAGGCTTGTATTGACTCATCACTTAACTATCTGCAAAAGTGGAAAGCAGTATAAATGTGTATCTTGCTTACAAAAACACCTTGCCATCAATTGCACAAACCAGCTGCTCAGTGATGCAATAAGAAAAGTGCACAATAGCATGTATTTCTTATGTGTGCTGTCCATTTAGTCTTCATCCCATGAAAGTACATGTAAAAACACAACCAAAAGGAAGGAACTTTTTTTAAAAGAGCACATATTTATACTGTAGCCATGTGTTACCTGCATCCATGCACTTGAAACTTGATAGCTCAGTTCTTGTTCCCAAATACATCAACTACAGTACATAAATAAATAAAAATTGCTTTTTTATATACCATGTACATCTTTATACTGACAATACAGATTCAGATTTTCCAGTACTTGTAGTAATGTATTCAACTGTTTGCATACAGCTTGCAAAGCTGTCTTTTTAAGATATACCTGCACACTGGAAACACAACAGGAAATGCTACATGTTGCACACTCATCAGTCTGGTAACATGCATATCTTTAATATCTTGACAGTTGTACATGGCTGGCCATCCATTTCAGACAGGCCTCCTAACATCTACTGTCAAACATCCAGTGCTGATGTCATCCACTATAAATTGTCCTGCAGCATTATAAAAGTAAAACTTGTGCCATGGTGCTTTCATTAAATACTGAGTTCTCAAGTCACTGTACTTAGTTTAGTGGTTCTAATCTCACTGCAATCAAGTGTGTGTGTGTGTGTGTGTGTGTGTGTGTGTGTGTGTGTGTGTGTGTGTATCTGTGTGTGTGTGTGTGTGTGTGTGTGTGTGTGTGTGTGTGTGTGTGTCTGTCTATCTACTCAAAAGAGCAGAACTGTGTATCCTGCAGTCATCAGTACAATCCCATAGATTACCAACATTTTGACAATTGTACATGCCTACACATCCATTTCATTTAGGCCAACCAAAATCTTGTGTCAAACATCCAGTGCTGATGTTATCCACTATAAAGTTTTCTGCAGCAGTAAAAAAGTCAGACTTGTGCAGTGATGCTTGCAATAAGTACTGAGTTTTCTAGTTGGTAGGGGTTCTAATCTCACTAGAGTCAACCGGTGTGTGTGTGTGTGTGTGTGTGTGTGTGTGTGTGTGTGTGTGTGCACGTGCGTCTTTGCATGTGTGCGTGTGTGCATGTGTGCGTGTGTGTGCATGTGTGCGTGTGTGTGTGTGTGTGTGTGTGTGTGTGTGTGTGTGTGTGTGTGTGTGTGTGTGTGTGTGTGTGTGTGTGTGCGTGTGTGTGTGTATCTAGTCAGAAGAGCATAACTCTGTATCATTGGTCATCAGTACAATCCCATAGAGTTCCAATATTTTGAAAGTTGTACATGCCTACACTCTACTTAATGCAGGCTTCACAAAATCAACTTTCAACCATCCAATGGTAATTTAATCCACTATGAATCGTCCTGCAGCATTGTAAAAGTCAGACGTGTTCCATGGTGCTTACTTTAAATATTGTGTTACGTAAATAGGTAGGTAGGGGTTCTATTCAATTGGTATGTCTATGTGTTCATTTGGCTCACATTTGAGATAGCATCTTACACCAGCATGTAGGACACTGCTATTACTATCTTGATCTCAACCGGACACTGCTGATGTCAACAGGTATAAAGAGTTGTCAGACACTATAACAGTCAGACTTGTACTGTGACACTTGCTTTAAATACTCTGTTTTCTATTTGGTGTACTTAGGTAGGGGTTTTGTTATCACTGTGGTCAAAGTTTGTGCATGCATGTGTGTATTTGTTTAGTTGGTTACATTCAAGAGACCATCTTATACCAGCATGTGAGACACTGCTATTACCATCTTGTTCTCTCCAGACACTGCTGATGTCATCAGCTATATGTGTTATCAGACACTATAAAAGCCAGACTTGTGCTGTCATGCTTACGTTAAGTGCTATGCAAATAGGTAGGCAGGGGTTCTATTCTCACTGCAGTCAATTACAATGTCTGTATGTGTGTGTTCAATTGGTTGACTATTCAGAGAGCATTTTACACCAGTATGTCAGACAGTATTATTACCATCTTCTTCTCACCAGACACTGCTGATGTCATCAGCTAGAAAATGTTGCCAGAAACTATAAAAGCCAGACTTGTGATGTGGCAAATGCATTAAATCCTGCTTTCTCTAGATGGTGTATTTAGTTCAGTAGGGTTCTGTTCGCACTGTGGTCAACTTGTGTGTGTTTGTTCAGTTGGTTGACATTTAAGACACCATTTTGTACCAGCATGTGGGACGCTGCATTATGATATTCTTCTCACCAAACACTGCTGATGTCATCAGCTATAAAGTGTTGTTGTAAACTATAAAAGCCAGAGTTGTACTGTGATGCTTGTGTTAAGTACTGTGATGTGTACATTTGTGGGTAGTGGCTTTGTTCTCATTACAGTCAACTGTGTGTTTAGTCAACAATTACTATGGTGACAATTTTAGAATGCTATGTGAGTCCACAGCTATGTCAAACCCTACTCTGAACATCTCATTGTAGCATACAATGATGATGTTATCCTGTATAACTTGCAATCTGACAGTATTTAGGACATGCCTGTACTGTGGCAGTAACATTAACTACAGTGTTTGCAAACTAGTTTACTTACACATATATGGTTTCTAATCTGACAGCTGGCAAATTGCATGTCTGTACATACACGTATCACTTTTAAGACAATTTTCCATGGCAATGTGACTCCACATCCATGTCCTACACACCTCCCAACATGTTCTCCTCAGCATACAATGTTGTTATCATACTCCATAGAGTGCAATATGACAGTGTTACTGTTACACATATGTGGTGCTGCTACTGTAGCCATGCATGGCATTCATATTTTATACTTACACAGGTGTAATGTTCACATCAGGTCCACTCTACTGCTGTGTGTATGTGGTCAGTGGTACATTATGGTTATTATATGATCTTTGAAATTTCTCTTCATTTCACTACCACTTGTGGCACCTTTCATGTAACCCCATGCATCCACGATCCTCCTTTTTCCTCAGGCCACATGACATTCTTCCTGCAGAGGAGTGGAGGATGTCTTCATGTCAAATATGCATTACTCATCATGAAGCAGATTCCTTCCTTGAGCCTCTGCAACCATCTCAAGATCACTGCATGTGGGATTGCTAATTCTGTCATGGTGTTGTGCACATTTCCCATATGGACAGTGACAGTATATAATGCAATCTAACATGTATACAGATACACACAATAGTCTTACTATCTCCATAATATAGATATAAGGATTTTTATTTACATGGTATAATTATGGCTAGGAGTTCATGTGATGTTGACCATTAGCCTAATAATGCCCTGTGACCCTATGAAGAGTTGGCATGTCAATGTGTTGCTGTCATTGACATATGCTATATTGAGGTGTGGATGTACAGTATGGCTACAAAAGAGTCTTACAGTCTGTGATGTGAGTTAATGTATTAATGGCCATTGCTGCCATTACAGTACATGCTTCTTCTATAATAGCTGTACTAGTATGCCCCTGAGAACTGTTGACATGGTATGATCCACTGTTGATGTGGTATGATCCACTTTTACATTTATTGTTGGTGTATTAGGACAGGTGTTGTAGGGGAGCAGATCATCCTCCTACACAGTTCACATTTCACCATCACAGTGACACTTGCATTATGGCATATGTGTGCATGTGTCTACATACCATCATTCAATGTGACAGACATCAGTATCAATTCATATTAATTACATGGTCACATAAGTCTTCTTTCATACACATGGTCATTATGCTGCGATATACACAACAAACGTATCACATGTTTTGATGCAATTGCAGCCTTGTGGAATTCACTGTATGTGCAGTTGTGTTGCTACACCCAAGGATTATTGAGGTGATCTGCAGCACCATTGTGTCACTATTAGCATTTGTGTCAGGAAATGTTCTGCATGAGCCACAATCAACTGCTCTCTAATGTGTCCTGATATGACATTAGGCCAGTCAAACACAACTTGCTCATAAAGCACATATAGGCATATGTTGTGCAACTGATGTAATTAAGTGACATTGGTACAGTTGTACAATTGTGTGCATAGCAACAGTTTGTGGAATGTGATGAATGACAAAAGGCTATATGGAGGTCTTGTCACAAATCATTTATTCAAATACATATGAAATGGTAAGTGGAATACACAGCTAAGCACAGATCAGTGTATGGATGTCAGCAGATATACACACTCAGAGACATAGACAATCTGCTATGTGACAGTTTGTTTCACATGTCACATGTCACCACCCTGTTGCCACTGGCCATCAGCCAAAGTATACATGCAAGCATTACTCATTTTTTATTCTCAGCAGGGCAGCACATATGTGAACTCTCTCTCTTCAGCCAGCTAATAACACTTAAGCAATGGGCCCTGACAATATCAAAGGTTGCCTATAGCATGACTTAAAACCTGACCTACCAGACACAGCTGGATCTCTAAACAAAAAAAAAAAAACACCAAAGCTTTGGAGCTTGTTTATTTCAATTCCCTAAAAAGTGCTTTTGTTTTTTTGTTTTTTTATAACCACCATTAGTTGGGACTGTTTTATTTTGTTTGCAGTTGGATCTGTACATCAACATGGCCTTGTGATAGCCTATATTTCCATAGAGGGATTACAGAAACAAACATCCTTCTGATGCGGGGGGGGGGGGCATCACCTGATGCAAGGAGTTACACACCCATCCTTCTGACTCTCTTCATCTGTGAGATAGGCCAAGAAGTCATCATGAACTTACTCTAAAAGGACACGGGTAACATCCCAATGATGTACTAAATCCATGTTTGATTTCTTTAGACTACATCAAGTCTGTTACATCTGTTCTCTGTCTGCAAGAGAGTTAACAAGGGCATGCATAATGAAAGCACTATCATCCTGTGTAATTTGACCTGGCCAAGGCATTTGACAGAAATCAACAGTCAGGTATTATAGAGAAACTGTGGCCATAAACACCTACTTCACCAAATGGGTAGACAACTGGAACACATATGTGACAGAGAAATATGTTGCAGTGTGTGAAGTCACCTCTGTCTAGAGTCCAGTGACCAGGTCCATACCTCAGGGAACTGTGGTAGTCCTCTTCCAGTCCATTATTTAAGTGTCAAACATCAAAACTGACTTACACATCCTTTCTCCAACCAGGTTTGTGGATGACTGCAAATTGTGGACAAGCATTGATCCCAAGTGTGTTGTTGGTATAATACATAGAGTATCAGCACATACAAAGGATTGATGTCACAGCCATGGGGACATGGTGGATGAAGGAAATGCATGGGGAGATTAGTTCCATTAGGAACGCAAATACACAAGATTATAACAATATGGACAACACACCCCTATGAGTAGACCAAGTGGTACACACAGCTGTCAGCTAGCCAGGATTGCTCATTATTTCCAATACAGGCATAACAGGGTCTCCCCAAACACCTGCAGCAGATGTTACATTTGGGGGGGGCGCGCTTGATTCTCCTCAGAGACTGCTGACGAATCATAACAGCTGTCAAATGTGTACTTCTAGAACCATCTATGATCACTCACTATTACATACGTTATGTGCAAGACATGGTATTATTGGTGGTATTATTCTGATATTGTCCCTGACTTTGCATGCTTCTGTCTACTGTTGTCAATGGCCTGTTTCTATGTATCCTGGTTGGGTGAGACCTCTGCTGACATTACATTCGGATTCAGTGGGCCTGTTTCTATCTGTCCTGGTTGGTTGAGACCTCTGCTGACATTACATTCGGATTCAGTGGGCCTGTTTCTATCTGTTCTGGTTGGTTGAGACCTCTGCTGACATTACATTCGGATTCAGTGGGCCTGTTTCTATCTGTCCTGGTTGGTTGAGACCTCTGCTGACATTACATTTGGATTCAGTGGGCCTGTTTCTATCTGTCCTGGTTGGGTGAGACCTCTGCTGACATTACATTCGGATTCAGTGGGCCTGTTTCCATCTGTCCTGGTTGGTTGAGACCTCTGCTGAAATTACATTCGGATTTAGTGGGCCTGTTTCTATCTGTCCTGGTTGGGTGAGACCTCTGCTGACATTACATTCGGATTCAGTGGGCCTGTTTCTATCTGTTCTGGTTGGTTGAGACCTCTGCTGACATTACATTCGGATTCAGTGGGCCTATTTCTATCTGTCCTGGTTGGGTGAGACCTCTGCTGACATTACATTCGGATTCAGTGGGCCTGTTTCTAGCTGTTCTGGTTGGTTGAGACCTCTGCTGACATTACATTCGGATTCAGTGGGCATGTTTCTATCTGTTCTGGTTGGTTGAGACCTCTGCTGACATTACATTTGGATTCAGTGGGCCTGTTTCTATCTGTTCTGGTTGGCTGAGACCTCTGCTGACATTACATTTGGATTCAGTGGGCCTGTTTCTATCTGTTCTGGTTGGTTGAGACCTCTGCTGACATTACATTCATATTCAGGCATCTCATTCTTCTCAGCTCCATAATATGCACATAATCCCTATTGTGTGTACCATCCCTGATATATGACCTGCCCATTGTTCATGTCAGGATGCTTATATCACTAAGTATCCGCTCCATTGATATGTCACCATCTGTGGCAGTCACATAATATATACTCACTGTGCAGTCCATACTGTATCATGTGAATATGTTATTACTGTTCATGCTACAACCTTCTTCATTGACATTACTCTCATCTGCTGTACATTAACATGTTTCACCTGTCCTCTTTCCCTGTATTCATTCCTACAATTCATCTGTGTGTCCCTTTTCAATGCACACTTTCCCTGACTATTTATTTATAGTGCAGTCTATGTACCCTTACTGAACATTGATACAGCTTTTGTTCAGTATGCCTGACATAGGTTTCCACAATACTCTGCACTGTATACACTTTCATGTAATGTGTTGGAACTATGTACATTGCCTCATTAATAACCCTGATAATCAATGTGGCATTTTGCGTAATTCCACAGACCTAGTTTCCCCGTAGCTAAACAGGCATATGTGTCTGCAGATGTTCATGTTGTTTTACATGTTTTCCTGGCCATGAAACCATGCTTGTTTATGTTTAGACATGGTGCACAGCATGCACATGTAACCATGCTTGTTTATGTTTAAACATGGTGCACGGCATGCACATGTAACCATGCTTGTTTATGTTTAGACATGGTGCACAGCATGCACATGTAACCATGCTTGTTTATGTTTAAACATGGTGCACGGCATGCACATGTAACCATGCTTGTTTATGTTTAGACATGGTGCACAGCATGCACATGTAACCATGCTTGTTTATGTTTAAACATGGTGCACAGCATGCACATGTAACCATGCTTGTTTATGTTTAAACATGGTGCACGGCATGCACATGTAACCATGCTTGTTTATGTTTAAA
This sequence comes from Protopterus annectens, assembly GCF_019279795.1. Classification (NCBI taxonomy): domain Eukaryota; kingdom Metazoa; phylum Chordata; order Ceratodontiformes; family Protopteridae; genus Protopterus; species Protopterus annectens. The sequence goes on from NC_056745.1 coordinate 1,509,906,029, forward strand.
CATAGTGCACGGCATGCACATGTAACCATGCTTGTTTATGTTTAAACATGGTGCACAGCATGCACATGTAACCATGCTTGTTTATGTTTAAACATGGTGCACGGCATGCACATGTAACCATGCTTGTTTATGTTTAAACATGGTGCACAGCATGCACATGTAACCATGCTTGTTTATGTTTAAACATGGTGCACAGCATGCACATGTAACCATGCTTGTTTATGTTTAAACATGGTGCACGGCATGCACATGTAACCATGCTTGTTTATGTTTAAACATAGTGCATGGCATGCACATGTAACCATGCTTGTTTATGTTTAAACATGGTGCACAGCATGCACATGTAACCATGCTTGTTTATGTTTAAACATGGTGCACGGCATGCACATGTAACCATGCTTGTTTATGTTTAAACATGGTGCACGGCATGCACGTGTAATTAGCACTACGAACAAAACACGAACAGCACGTAGGTAAACCAGGCAGAGGGAAAATAAAAAATCAATCAAGCAAAAAATCCAAAACCTAGAAACGCAGGGTTAAGTTAAAATAAAAGCACTTTATTCCAAACCAAACTCACAAAACTTTTGAGATACTCCCTTCATCAGTGTGTATCACATAAACTAAAGTAAGCATTTAAATACTCAATTGCTATTACATGACACAGTCCAATCAAACCGAAAAAAAAGCTGAAACACAATGCAATAATAGCTGTGTAAAAAAATTTTTTCATATGCATAAAAACCTATTTATACATATATACACACTAAAAATATACACATTAAAAATGTATGAAAAAATATACTAAAACTGTATAAACTGCAGACCAATCAATTTAATAACGTTTGTCTCTTTGCCCTAGGAAGACATATGAGAGAGAGAGATGACCTAACCATAGATTTACTTTTAGAACCATAGATGTGAAGTATAGGAATAAAAGGGGCGGTGATTTAATAATGAATTAGAAATAAGTGAATATTCATGGATAACACTCTTGCAAGCAGACCACCCACCGGGTTTGAACACAGCGGTTAGTGTGAAACCCATTTTAAGAAAGAGACAAACGTTATTAAATTAATTGGTCTGTAGTTTATATATTTTTAGTATATGTTTTCATACATTTTTAGTCTGTATATATGTATAACTAGGTTTTTATGCCTATGAAAATGTTTTTTACACAGACATTATTGCATTATGTTTCATCTTATTTAGGTTTGATTGGACTGTGTCATGTGATAGCAACTGAGTATTTAAATGCTTTGTTTAGTTTATGTGATACACACTGATGGAGTGTCCCGAAAGCTTTATGAGTTTGGTTTGGAATAAAGTGTTTTTATTTTAACTTAACCCTGCATTTCCAGAGTTTGGATTTTTTGCTTAATTAGTGCTACTGCTCACCATGCAAACATGCAAACTCCATGTAGGCTTCATGCTAAGCCTACAAGGAGTTTACTGCATCCTGACGTCAAAGGCATTACGCATATATAAAACAGTTCAGTGACATTCATTGGAAAGTACACAGTAAGTACAACTGCCATGTTCAGATTGTCTAATTTATGCAAACCTTGTCTACAGGCAAGAGTCCCATTGTTCTGTAGAAGATTATCGACTGGCAATCTGCCAGCTGAAGTCACTGGTGCTGAAACTTTCTTTCATTATAAGTTACACTTCATCAGGAAACTTTGAACATCTTAAATTTGTACTTACATGCTCTTGCTCCATTACGAATGCTTTTCTGAAACTGCATAGGTGATAGACTGAGTGAATGTGTGTGGTGACATCAGTAACATACAAAACTACATTCAGGTATAGCCATATCAGGTTTTCAAACGGGGGGGGGGGGGTACCTCATGCCATATGAGTGTAAAACAAATGTGCTTGTCATCAGTAAAGTTCCACCACATATATTTTGCAAGTTTTCTAATCAATCTAAAACATAATACAAATACAATTTTACAGTTATCATTTGTGTATGAAGCTGTTACTTTCGGCAATGTACAGGTAGCTTAAAAGCCTTCAGTGGCAGTAAGCCATGATTAGTTTTGTGCATTCCTGCAAATCTTCTCATATGTATGTTACACTGGCGATGTCTGTAGATTGTTTTTTTTTTTTTGTATGAAAGGAAAGACACTTCCCAGTACACACAACTGCAGTATGAATCACGGATGTGACTGGCAGTATTACAATTTGTTATGTAATCCACGTACAAAAAGGATAATTAGTACACTGGGCAGTGACACACCAATAGCAGAAGTATAGCATGAACTGAAGGGTAGACAACGTGGGTGCAAGCTGTTTAGGGTGAAATCTACAGCTCCTTTTTTATGTGTAATTTGTGTCTCCTCTGGCAAATGTGAGGATAGGTAGTATAGCATGAAGGTGTTAGGATATGGTGCTTTTCTTTAAAAAGGAAGCACGTTTCTTTTTTGTTTGTTTTTTCTCTCAAGTAGAGTATGAGGATGTTAGGACCTGGTGGCCCACCTTAGCAGAGAAGGAATGACTGCTAGATTGGAAAACGTATCTTCTTGTTTTTTTTGCGCCCGATTGGGGAGAGGTACCTGGTGCCAAATCACCCAGCTATAGGCAGAAACACCAAAAAATAGTTCATATAGTTGCTTGCCACAATCTGTTGTTTAAATGCTCAGCTATCAGCCACTGGAGGAAGTATCTGCATTGAGCTTACAGGCAAGCTGCCCTTCAATGGGTTATATCCCTTTCTGCACCCACTGTCCCTGTTTCTGTAAGGGGAAGTGAGGCTGAGTCATCCTTAGAACATGGTGAAGTCTTGGACTTTGGAGCAGAAATGCAGTGGGATCCAAGAATCTCCACTGGAATTACCCTAGGTGTGTATGCCTGTTGTGTGTTATTCTACACTGGATAAATTTGTACTTTACTGCAGATTACATGGTTTAACCATTTTTTAAGTAAGGACGTTTTATACTACACACACCTTTGAAAGGCAAGTTCTAAGTTATTAAGTTCTACCTCTATATGCATTCATTATCATTCATTCCTTGGGATTGAAGTTATCATGATGGATCTTGTTTATTGTCTTTGCTTCTCTTAGACATGTTCATGGGTCACATTTTATCAGACTTCTCCACTGCAGCTATGGCACAGCCTGTTGTCAGAGATGAATCTGACTCCAACAGTGACGGCACTCAAAATCTGGCACATCCAGAGAGGTGTAGCATCATTGGATACAAAAAAAAAAAATTGGAAGCTAGAACCCCACCACAGTCAGCGGGCATGGCCTCCGCTCCTGAGGAACCAACTCCAGAGATGCAAGAAAACTCTGAAAGACAGGGAGTCACAGAGAGGTGTAGCTGTGAAGGCAGGTATAACCCTGCACCATAGTCTTCTACCATTGTCCCAGATCCACTGAGCTCAGGGAAGACAGGTGCAGTCAGACGCAAAGGTAGTAGCCCCCCCCCAAGCTAACTGTCTATGTGTCTTCCAGCTTTCCTTCTCTTTTTGTCAAACAGTTTTCCTAAAGTGAGCTTCTAATGTCTTTGATGGAGTATAGAAGATAGCACTAAGCAACACTTTTGCAGAAAAATTATCCAAAGCATGTAATTGAGCTGGATTTGCTACGATTGCATGCATCTCATTTAGATGATGTAAATAGTGAAAACAAAACATCTAAGATATAGATGTGTAAATGTGCATGCAACAAAACAAAAACTGAATTATTTATTTATTTTACAGGGGCCAAACCTCCATATTCTCTGTTGAACTTTTAAATATACTAACCGTGAGATAACTCCCTCGTGAAGAACGGAGGATATTACAAAAGATAAATAAATTCATCTTTTCTTTCTTCTCCAACTCCCACAACCCAAGGCTAAAGGTGAATATCTGAGACAAGCCAGTTGTGATACGGTAATAATGTTGACAAGAAAAAAAACACCGCACTACTGCTGATATTTTTTGGTGTGATTACAAGCCACAAATTGAACAGTCATGCTCCCACTTAAGCTTCAGACAGGTTAATTTATTTTTCTTGTTATTTGTACATTTTCCTATCGTAATAATCTGTTCTCTCTGAACATATGCTGTTTAATTGCAGGGTATCCTATTTCCCTTTTATGCAGCTTCCTTTTCCTTGACACCTTGTATATTAATCATTTAGCACTGTCACTTTTCGAGATGGCAAACTGTTTGCTCTGCTGTGGCAGCCTGTCTGAGGGTTAAATGTTTCAATTAGTTTTCTATCTATCCCCAGTCTTTATTTTAAAGTTATTGTTGAGCATGCTGTTTGTAAGATATCCAGTTATTTCTGTTTTATTCAGTATCAGTACCCTTGGCACACCTGTAGTTGAATGGCTTATAGCTTTTTTTTTTTTGTTTTTTTTTGTTTAGTACAGCAGATGTTGTGTTATATTAATATAAATATGTTCAAATACTTAATGCATAGAGAATATTTTCCACTACAGAGCATTCAGATACAAAAACATAGCCTCATTTACTGCATGTAAATAGCCATAGACAGGAGTAATAAACTGTGCTGCAATCAGTGAGACGGTTATATTTGGAAGTAAATTCATTATAAGGATAAAGAGATTATCACTGCCTTGTAAAAAAAGCACAAGCTCTCCTGAAGTATGTACTACATTCCGAATTTTATCTAGTTGTTTAACTATACAGTGCCCTAATCATATATTTGTTTAATTTTATCTAGTTGTTTAACTATACAGTGCCCTAATCATATATTTGTTTAATTTTATCTAGTTGTTTAACTATACAGTGCCCTAATCATATATTTGTTTAATTTTATCTAGTTGTTTAACTATACAGTGCCCTAATCATATATTTGTTTAATTTTATCTAATGATGTCTCTGGTTTCAGTTCCTTATTTCCCTTCTGCTTTATGAGTTCTGAAATTTATTTTTTTTAAACAAGAAACATCTTTCTTAAATTATCATGTATGACAAAGGCAATCTGACATTTACATAAATGAAAATAAACCATGCTGACACAACTGTAGCTGCAAACATTATACATCACTTATAACATATCCAGTCATTGTCAGTCAACCATTACATAGCTCATTCAAATCCTGCATTTTTTTTAAACCTCATTCCTCCTCTGCATGTATTGATCACACAATAATCATTTTTTTCCTTGTGTAATTTTCTCCCAGCCTTTTCTAAAGATCCCAGTTCCAGTTATTTTATCTCGGTTACTATCTTTGCTTCTTCTTCTTCTTTCGGCTGCTCCCGTTAGGGGTCGCCACAGCAGATCAACTGTTTCCATTTCTTCCTGTCCTCTGCATCTTGCTCTGTCACACCAACCACCTGCATGTCCTCCCTCACCACATCCATAAACCTTATCTTAGGCCTTCCTCTTTTCCGGTTACCTGGCAGCTTCATCCTTAGCATCTTTTTCCCAATATACTCTGCATCCCTCCTCAGCACATGTCCAAACCAACGTAATCGTGCCTCTTTGGCTTTGTCTCCAAACCTTCCAACCTGGGCTGACCCTCTAATATACTTATTCCTAATCCTGTCCATCCTTGTCACACCCAGTGGAAATCTTAACATCTTCAACTCTGCAACGTTAAGCTCTGACTCCTGCCTTTTTGTCAATGCCATTGTCTTCAACCCATATAACATAGCTGGTCTCACTACCCTCTTGTAGACCTTCCCTTTCACTCTTACTGGTACTCGTCTGTCACAAATCACTCCTGACACTCTTCTCTACCCACTCCATCCTGCCTGTACTCTCTTCTTCACCTCTCTTCTACACTCACCATTACTCTGAACTGTTGATCCCAAGTACTTAAACTCATCCACCTTTGCCACCTCTACTCCCTGCATCCTCACCGTTCCTCTAAGCTCCCTCTCATTCACACACATATATTCTGTCTTAGTCCAGCTGACCTTCATTCCTCTTCTCTCTAGAGCATATATCCACCTCTCCAGGATCTCCTCCACCTGTTACCTACTCTCACTACAGATCACAATGTCATCTGCAAACATCATAGTTCACGGGGACTCCTGTCTGATCTCATCTGTCAACCTGTCCATCACCATTGCAAATACGAAAGGGCTCAAAGTTGATCCTTGATGTAATCCCACCTCCACCTTAAATGCATCCGTCACTCCCACTGCAGACCTCCCTGCTGTCACACTACCCTCGTACATATCCTGTACCACTCTTACGTACTTCTCTGACACTCCCGACTTCCTCATACAATCCCATAACTCCTATCTAGGCACCCTGTCATATGCTTTCTCTGAGTCCACAAAGACACAATGCAACTCCTTCTGACCTTCTCTGTACTTCTCCATCAACACTCTCAGAGCAAACATCGCATCTGTAGTGCTCTTTCCTGGCATGAAACCATACTGCTGATCACTAATCATCACCTCCCTTCTTAACCTAGCTTCGACTACTCTTTCCCATAATTTCATGTTGTGACTGATCAATTTAATCCCTCTGTAGTTACTACAGCTCTGCACATCACCCTTATTCTTAAAAATCGGTACCAAAAACACTTTTTCTCCATTCCTCAGGCATCCTCTCACTTTCCAAGATTTCATTAAACAATCTAGTTAAAACCTCCACTGCCATTTCACCTAAACACCTCCATGCTCCACAGGTATGTCATCTTGCTACTTCTATTAAAGTTGGTTTAGACTTTGATTTGCATTTTCTAGTAACTGCTGTTTTGGCAGTCATCATAATAAGACTCAGCAAGGCCTTACTATGTCTAGGTAATTCCGATTCTGCATCATAGCTCAAAAAATCACTTCCTTAATTATATCAGTTTGCTCAGCCAGTATCTCTGATAGAGTAGTCTGCAGGGAATCGTTAAAGTCTGCCAACTCATTACACTCCCAGAAAATATGTTTCCAGTTATCTCTTTCTCACCCATCACACCTCCAGCATTTACTGTCTACCTGAGGAAAGATTCTTTGCAGTCAACTTGGGGTATAAAAATACTTATTCCAAGCAAAATTCCTAAATCTTCTAGACGTGGTTGCATATTTGGGAGACATACATATATCCCCCCATTGTTTCTTTGTTGATTACTTATTCAGTCTCTCTTTCCAATCCATTCTAACCTCTTCAGATTGAATATTATAGTTATCATCCACATTTTTTATATGCTCTACTAATTATTTCTTTCTTAACGACAATTTTTGTTCTAGATTCCACTAAAAACTCTGCCAGTGCTGGTCTTTCATTTAGAACCCCCCTCCCCATTTTTTTTCTCTTTGCTTATAGTCTGATATCAATCCTTGATGGGGAAGGCAATTTCTAGCCTGCAGTACAAATAAATGATTGACCTCTTCCCATTCTGTTACCTTCCCCTCTCTAGTTATTTGCTCCCAATACCTTGGTTCCTTTGCCAGTTTTCTCCAATAAACTCCGGCCCCCTCTTGTCTATTGTCTGTATCCCTAATTGTAGTCATCCTTATTGAGAGAATCTCCTTTCTCCCTTCTTGTGTTGGCTTACTTCTTAAAATACTTTCCGCTACTTTATGACTATAACATTCAGTATGATTACTGTTATTTTCCTTAAAGGCCTGCACCCAAAATTCCAGTCTCTCCTTGTTTCTTGAGCTTCCTCCATTTCATCATCTTCTTTTTCCACTTTGAATGATAGTTTTCTGCTTGTGTTAAGTATAGAATCCTTAACTGTATTGCTCCGAAATACCCCTTCAAATCTGGTAATCCCAATCCATCCTGTATTAGTGATCCCAGTCCGTCCTGTATTAGTAATCCCAGTCCGTCCTGTATTAGTAATCCCAATCCATCCTGTATTAGTAATCCCAATCCGTCCTGTATTAGTAATCCCAATCCATCCTGTATTAGTAATCCCAATCCGTCCTGTATTAGTAATCCCAATCCATCCTGTATTAGTAATCCCAATCCGTCCTGTATTAGTAATCCCAATCCATCCTGTATTAGTAATCCCAGTCCATCCTGTATTAGTAATCCCAATCCGTCCTGTATTAGTAATCCCAGTCCGTCCTGTATTAGTAATCCCAGTCCGTCCTGTATTAGTAATCCCAATCCGTCCTGTATTAGTAATCCCAGTCCGTCCTGTATTAGTAATCCCAATCCATCCTGTATTAGTAATCCCAATCCGTCCTGTATTAGTAATCCCAATCCATCCTGTATTAGTAATCCCAGTCCATCCTGTATTAGTAATCCCAATCCGTCCTGTATTAGTAATCCCAGTCCGTCCTGTATTAGTAATCCCAATCCGTCCTGTATTAGTAATCCCAATCCGTCCTGTATTAGTAATCCCAATCCATCCTGTATTAGTAATCCCAGTCCGTCCTGTATTAGTAATCCCAATCCGTCCTGTATTATTGGAAACGTAACCTCATCCCACTTGATTCTTGCCTTCTTCCCCTCCCAGATAAAATCCTTCGGCTCTTTATTAATTACTATCCACAACTTCTCCTCTGCTTGATAAAAATATGCCTGAGCAGTGTATAAGACTAAGGGACTAAAAACTTTTAACTACTTGTATCTTACTATCACTATCCATATAGCATGATTGCCTATGTTGGAGTTGATGATTTAATAAAGATGTTTCTTGTTTAAAAAAAGAAAAAAGGCAGGAACTGAATAATTTATATAATGTTGCTTAGGTTATATGAGATATAGCAATTTATATGAAGTAAAATGTTTGTTATGTTAATTATAGACTGATTACTTTTATATGAATGTAAATTTGCCTATGTCACAAGTGATAATTCAATAAAGGTGGTTGGAAAAAATATCCAGATAGGAGAACTTCCATGTTTTCAGTTTTTTGTATTATTTTTTGTTTAGTCTCATCCCCATATATCCTTAGCTGCCACACCAAAATCATTTTATCCCACACTCCTAAATACTTAATTTTGTGATGTCCCCATAAGTATGAAAATTGCTGAACCAATTTGTATGTGGGTACATAATTTACTGCTATTGCCTTTGTTTTAGCTTCATTAATTTTTGTATCCCAAAAAAATTTGAAACTGTCTCAGTATGTTCCACAACACTGTAATGTCCCTTTCTGGTTTTGTCAAGTATAAAATAATGTCATCTGCAAACAGAGACAGCTTTTCTATACTACCATACCAATTATACCTTTGAATTTCTGAGTCCTTTATTTTCTTTGACAATGGTTCTAAATATAAAGCAAATAACAAAGGGGAGAGAGGACACATCTGCCTGGCTCCTCTATTCAAGCAGAGATTATCAGAGATGAACCCACCCACTGTAATTTCCTCCTCCGATCCCTCATATATCCTTCTAATCAACCTTATCATTTTGTCAGGGAATGGAAATGCTTCTATTGCTCTGCTCATTAATTCCCAGCTCACTCTGTCAAATAATTTCTCTGCATCAAGACCCCCCAACAACAGCAGTATTTTCTTACATTCTGCTTCCCTTTGGATCATCAGTGTTCTGTTAATCTTGTCACATGTTTGTCTCCTCTCCACAAAACCACATTGATCCATATCTATCCCTTTTGGCATCACGTTAGCCATTCATTTAGCCATTATAGACACAAGCACTTTATAATCATGATTTAGTATTGAAATGGGCCTGTATAAAGCTGGATCTGATGGATCTTTACCCTCTTTAGGTATTACAGCTACCACCGCTTTCTTCCAGGATTTTCTTACTTTTCCTCCTCTTAAAATACTGTTAAACAAAGCATGCAGATCTTTGAGTTTTTTTCCCTCCTAGCTTCCAAACTTTCACAGGAACACCATCTATTCCTGGAGACTTTCCTGTAGCTTGGTTATACATCATTATTTTTATCTCGTCTCCTCCTATCCTAGCCATTAGTGATTGAGCCTCATCTACCTCTAACCTTGGCATATTTAATTCTTCTATAAACATTTTCATGTGCACCTTTTCTTGATTTCCATATTTCAATACTTTATACAGAATTTCATAACATTTCCAAAATATTTCTAATACCTGTACAGGATCTATTGTTACCTTCCTTTTATAGGCTCCCTAAGCTTGGCGACAGCCCTTTCTACTTTCTGTTGCCTGAGTTGTTGTGCTAAAAGGTTTTCTGCTCTAAAGTTATTATCAAAAAACAGTTGCTTAACAGCAGTCTTTCTAAACTCATGCATATTATTGAGATAGTACCTTATTTTCTATTTAGCAATTTTCAGTTGTTCCTCTTCTTGTTCTGTTAGACTCCCCCTATTCTGCAATACTTTAAGATTTATGAGTCCTTCTAAATAAATCTTGATAATTCTTAACCATAGCTCCTTTTCTTTTATTTCCACCCTGTTTTTAAACTCCACCTTAATTTTATCCCGCTCCCTAGCTATATGTTCAGAAGTAATTTCTATCCTCTCAAATACGTCCTGAATAATCTCCATTACTCATTCCTTAAATTCCTCTCTTTTCAACAGATAGGTGGTAAAGTGCCAGTGTCTCATTTTTATTTAATTACCTTGTGTTTTTATTTTAGTTATTATTGGGGCATGATCTAAAATAGTTATTGGTGCGTATCCATTCCTTCAATTAAATGCGCATGTTCTTGTAAAATGTAAAGTCTGTGTAGCCTAGCTCAGTTTTTGTATCTTGGGGAACAATATGTAAATTCACTCCAAGCTCGTAGTAATGAATTCATATCTTCCATGCCAAATAGTTAATGCCTTATAGCTTTCTTGTGCTGAAATAGAGGTTTTGGTCTCATTTTAGTGAATAAATATGTTTCTCCTGTTAGGTGATTGGCTTCATTGGTGTATTGGCAAAAATGTCCTCTACTAAATGATACATTGTTTCAGCAGTATTCTGCTCCATCTTCTCACTTGTATTAAAATTATACATTAAGTGCTTTTTGGCTCTCTATTCTATTTAAAATCTTTCCATTAAATGTACTGATGATGTTTATTTCTGAATTAAAGAGTCTTTCTGCATACAGAATGCCGTAATAGAAAAATCAAATTTCACATGAACTGCTTCCACACCTTAAAATTGCTGTTTGCATACTATAAATACATGAACAGCTGCTGGTTATTTCTTGCCCAACAGGGCATAAAGGGTTTGTAGTAGCGGTTCAGTGTGATGCTGTATCTTTTGGGTGCTTTTTCATCTCTTCCTCAACATGCACAGCAATCAGAGGTATGAACAGTGCTTCTGAAAATGCATCATCACACTTTTAAGAAGAGCAATGCCTCTGAATTAACACGTGAATTTTAAAGGCAGATGTTTACTGACTAATTGTATTACTTGCAAAGAGTATTGAGCCTCAGACGTACGCTTTTTCTTTCCAGCCTGTACTAGTACAACCCTATTCATATTTGTTACCAAGATAACCAACTTTTCATGTAAAACAAATGACATTCCTTGAAGACTGGCTTTCCACTCAAAACTTTCCTTTCCACTGTTGCCATACCTCTCAATGTCTTAGCTCAGGAAATCTGGACAAATCCAAGAATAATGGGGGACAAAGGCATACAAATAGAGACATGTTTTAAACATTGCTCTTGTAAGCTCAGAAAGTTGGTAGAATAACATGTTTTGTATTAGGGTAACATTTCAGAAGGATATGACGTCTAAAACTCAAATGTCTGTCATTATTTAATGACTTCTGTCCTCATGGATTTATTAGAAAACCATACTGTTTATGAGAAACAGACTAAAATTTTGAGACAAAATTCTGGACATTCTGCAAACAACTCTACATTTGGAAGACATAACTGCCTCATGTCATTATATCCTATTTCCAGTGCCTTCTGAGCATGTTTGAAAGAATATGCTTCATTTGAATGACCTGCTAGTCAGCAAATTGTAATTGCAATCGTATAATTATATTAACCCACACATAACCTTATTTTTGTTTGTTTGTTTGTTTCCTTATTTGGGGGAGCACAGCTGTCCACTTCACCCATGGAATCACCCCTTGCAGCCTTTACCTCTTAATGTAGAAACCTACAGAAAAAATAGTTTAAGTTCTCACAATGTCAGTTTCATAGATTTATCCCTCTTTATCTATCTATCTATCTATCTATCTATCTATCTATCTATCTATCTATCTATCTATTTATCTATCTATCTATCTATCTATCTATCTGTTCTGCAGATGCAACATAAAACATGGTTCTGCTGAACTGTGATTTTTTTTCCAGCATATTCTAATAATGATAGGGTCCGTGTAAATTTGGAATTTCACCAAGATATATTTATTTCAGGTAACCTTCTGAGACATTTTAGTGTATGATTAAAATGGTTTACACAATGCATAGGTTACCAGTTACCTGTGCAATTCATAAATGTTTTACCATACCATGACATATGTGCATACACCATTGTTTACCTGTGCAAATTAAGGCACACAACATCATCAATGTTCCAGAAACTGTTGACTCATATAGAGATGTGTGTAGTTTAGGCTGCCATTTATGATAGTTGCAAGTATGGATTAACTACACCAAAAACCAAATAGATGCACCTGATACCCATTGAAAGCCGATATGGATGAAGCTGATCCTATAACCATGCATTAATGAGTGGATTTCTTTTACCCCTTAAATGTAATTCATAAATCATTTGAAAATTTAAATATAAAATCTGCAGATAGTCTTTAGACAAGTCAATATAGCATATTTTAGAAATAATGATAAACTTTGCTTGAAATAGTGATAATAATTTTACATGTTCCTTTATAACCAACTATGTTACTAGATCTTGTACTGCAGTGTTGAGTCTGCAGAACTTTTTTTTTTTACTTTGTCTTCTGATAATTCATTCAGTCAGTAGGTTAAGAAAACTTCTAAATAACAAAAAAGTGCCTGTCTATCTTTCTATCTATCCATCTAGCTAATTAATCTATCATGTCATTACTTTTTGTATACCTCCCTTTAAAGCAGTAAATCAAGTAATTAGCTTCTCATCTTCTAATACCTCACTTTATTGTACTTCTTAAACTACTATACCTATTTCTAATTAGCACAACCACATCACTATTCCATCACTACTTCTCTGTTAACACTCTGACTTGCTTTTCTCCCCTAATACCTCACTCTATTGTATTTCTTAAATTACTCCTACCTATCTTATACACCACTCTTCTATCTGTAAAGTATCAGTACAAGGCTTGTAAATTTAATACTTGTAAATACCAATACAAATTTTGTTATACTATTATGTTATGTATTCACTGAGACTGCATTATAAAAATTATCACCAATTTTGATTGCATTAAATATGATACTATGGAGCTTTTCTCCACAGACCTGTGCTAAAAAAGGGCACCTATGCCCAGTTGGACTTTCCGGGGAAACAAATGTCAATCAATATCTAGCTATCTCTCTTTCTAGTAGTATATATGTCTATCTGGCTATATAGCTTAAAAAAATGAACGGTGATTAATCGACCCTATGTAAGTGAAAGCTTACAATGTCGAAGTGTCAGAACAGTGATTTTTTTCCCTTGGAAAAAAATCGCTGCTCCAACAAAAAAATAAATAAATAAAACACAATTTCAGACATTACACTAAGTGGGGGATGACCCCCTGATGTGGGGGGGGGGTGCACCCTCCACACCCCCCTACTTAAATATATCAACTCCGAGACCGGACTACAGTGCCAAAAAAGGCAAAATACTGAAGCGGCCAAGCAAATTCTTTCCCAGGGAAAGAATTCACTTAACAGCTGGTTCGATTCAGCCTTTTAAGTTCGACCAAGACACATTCAAAAGAATGCATCTTCGGTCTTCTAATATAGACCCTAGCTATCAACCCTTGGGTCTTTTTTTTTCTTTTCACAAATTATGGTACATTTCTTAAAAAGTGGTAAAGTCCTCCTTAGAACCCCAGATGGCACAAAAAAGAAATAGTAAAAGAAACAATAAATCTCATTACTCCTCATTTAGAGCTGTGGTTCTCACATTAGAAGTGACAATGTTGTGTTAATAGTAGATACTGAACAGTTGATTTGAATCTTATATTTAGCATAAAAATGTATTTTCCCAGTGCAGATGTATAAAAATCAGGTGTTTCATGCAGTAGTACCATGATAACAATAATATTAATTTATTAAACCACAACAGAGCTTTTTGTTTGTTATGAGATTACACAACATAATTTCACTAAAGGGCAGAACACAGAACATCTGAGTAAATGTACATTGACTATACTAATTACTACAATTCAGTAAAAGTATGTTTGCTATAAGCAGCTAGTCAGATGTTAACATGCCTGATACAGGATTTACTTAGTCAATAATTAGTATTGGTCAGTAATGTCATGTTTTGGCATTAATTTTAGCAAACATAACTTTTATGACAACCAACTTTGTAAGTCTACATAAATAATGTTAACACTCCAGTATCTCATGCTGAATTGAGTACAGTTTAGAATTTGCAATACGTTGTGGTACAGGTTACTTTTTAAAAGGGCTATACTGTGCACATATATATTTTTTGTTTATTTGTTGTTTGATAGTCATGGCAACAAATTGGTGTTATGCAGCCCAAAAGTGAAACATTAGTTCTGGACCCAAGGTAAATTAGAGACAAATGCTTATTGGGCTCTACAAATTCATCCTTTCCTTTTCGCTGGCATAGATTTGTTGCTTTAGTACTGACCTGCTGCTGGATCACCATATAATGTGGACGATGAGTGAGTACCTACTCATTCAGGCACAACGGACAGGGCGCTTGTGGCAATGGAAAAGATGGCATCATGTGACTGCTGCTATGTGAGATATGCATCAATGACTGGTACAGTCATCTGACAGTAAGCTAGTCTCTGTACTATGATTGAAAGTGCCATATAAGTTATAGATACCACTCCCAGTCTAACCACTGAAAAGGGGCCACTAGCCTACTTCAAATTCAAGTTCAAATTTAGTTGTTTTATGTCCAAAAATATCATTACAATTTCAACACAGAAAAAAACTTAAAAACATAATTGGCAAAAATAAATAGTAAAAATCAAATGATATTAGCTGTCACCATCATAAGTTATCTGATATGAAGAAGTCACTCTACTTTGAATGATGAAAAGCGCTTAATAAAAACTGGCTTAGAGGAGTTTTCGTTCCCTGGAACCTTTTTTGGATTTACCATCATAAGTTATGTCAAATAAGTAAGTTTATAGTGACTGCCTGAAGACAAGTAGTGGTGGTCATTCTTGGAGCCATCATGCTAATGAGTTTAACAGATAAGGAGCTTGATAAAGAAATGAGCAAAAACCCAATGTTTCCAAATTCACCTGTGGAACTGCTAGCAGCCAATAACTGGCTGAACACAGAACCCACACAGGGCACACTGTAAGACAAAACACAGATAACAAGGACCCAAGTCATGAATGGACAAATAAACTGATACACTTTAAATACAATCCTATAACTGATAGCTGGACAATGAAGGCTGCTCAGAAAAGGTGTAATGACTTGATAACATGAAGTACCTTAAGTAGGCTTACCATAGAGCTCTGCCACATCTGTAAACACTCCAATTCAGGTTATGCCCATCCCAGATAAAGGGCATTGTAGTAATACAGTCTGGAAAAGACTAAAGCAGACACAACAAACAAGAGATCAACCAGAAATAGTTGTCAGATGCAGACGGGGTCTATATTATAAGACTGACATTTGAAAACATTGAACAACATATGGTCGACACTATATGGTCAATTTCTTCAAATATCGAACTTATAAAAAGACAAAAAAAAAAGAAAAAAGTACCCTAATGGGTTTAAGCAGGGGGCCAAGCCACCCTGTGGCCCCCCACACCCCCCACTACTTAAATATACCAACTCCGAGACCGCACTACATTGCAGTAGATGGAAATCTCCCTTTATGGAGATTTCCGTTTACATGCTCGAGATTCTGAGCGTTCAATATTCTCATGTCGACAATGTCAGATTCAACATTGTCAGCTTTCGAGAATATAGTATAGACCCGTCAGATGTAAACAAGACAACTTCACTTTAGCTGACACCAGGTTCTGAAATGTCAGCTGTGAGTCAATAATGATCCGAACATTCCATACCTTACTGGCAAATTCAGGAGGACCTACTTCATAAAGGATCTTTGTGGTGTTCAATTTTAAATAGTTTTCATCTAATAATGGTTTCAGTGTTATCAGCCAAGGAGTTAATAAATGCCATTTCTTCCCGTGGAAAGGACAATAACAACATTTGTGTATCTTCTGTATAGTTATGGTATGTTTGACCTATTTTCCTCAATACGTTTCCAAAGGGAAGCATATACGCAGTGAATAATAAAATGCCCAGAATGCAACCTTGTGGAATCTTGTATCCAAGATAGTATCTCAAAGACTAATTAAATTCAGTGCAGACATTATGTATATAGTTAGAAAGGTAAGAAGATAAACAGGCAAAAATTGTATTTAAAAATCTCATAATAAGAATGAAAACATTGTATTAAAATCCCATGATCCACCCTGTCAAAGGCTGCAGAGAGATTCAGAAGGACCAGCACTGTACCATGTTGCTGGTCTGTTGATGTAAACAGATCATTAACTGCTCTCACTAGAACAGTTTCAGTGCAAAAGCCTGATTATCAAGGATTCATGAAGGTAAGATTCCAACTGCTTATAAACAACTTTCTCAATAATCTTTCCCAAATATAGAACATTAAAGACTGGACAGTGGTTATGTAAGCCGCTGTGGTGCAGCAGTAGCATTGTTGCCTCACAGCAAGAGGTTCTCCTGTTCGATTCACGGCTGGAGCACCTTCTGTGTGGAGTCTGCATGTCCTCCCCATGGTCAAGTGGCCTCTGAAAGACATGCGTGAATGGGCGTGCCTTCGCTGAAGGTTGGGTGTCGGGCTGGCAACTCGGCACCATAAAAAATCTATTGCCAATCATTAGCAGACCAGAGTTCCACTGTCGTGACCCCTAACCAGGAAAAGCCGAAAAGACAAACAGAGACTGGACAGTGGTTATGTAGTTTATTTGGATCAAGAGATTGTTTCATGAGTGTTGGGATAAGCAATGCACCCTTCACGACTAGGGGAAATATCCCTTCACTCAAAGGAGTTACCATGGTCCAATAAATCATTGTTCTCTGTATCTTAAAGCTATCTGAAACTAGCATAGAGGCACAGGAATCCAACCTGCATGTTGTTACTCACAAACTAGAAATGCCAACAGTGAGTTCACCAAAATCTGGAATAGAAAATACTCACTAACACATTAAAAGAATGGAAGGACTTACTGCGTCTTCCTTGGGGTCAGCCAGCAGAAGAGAAGACCTAATGGAAGTGATCTTGGCAGCAAATGATTTCACAGTCACTTTATCTTCAAGTGTAGAAAATCATACCTCTCAACCTCTCAACACAAAAATCTCTGGTCAAAGTCTAAAATAATGGGGTGGGCAAAGGGCTAAAAATAGGGACTAATGTTAAATATTACTCTTGTAAGCATAAAAAATTGCTAGAATAACAGAATTTTTTGTTAGCACTCATTTACTGAAGGATATGATCTTTAAAACTCAGATGTATATCACTAATTAGTTTTTAGCAATTTTCCAGAAAACCACAAATTTTATTAAGACCAGACCAAAAATATGAGGAAAAATCTAAGCATGGACAGTCGAGAGATGTGTAAAGAATGTTTTGGTTTATTTTTTTGTCTTTTTTTTTTTCTGGTGGCCAAGCAGGCTGGATTATACAGCCTTTCCAGGAGTACATCTGATTTATTAGCTATTGAACAGGTATCCCTTGATAGGGATTCGGACGTTTTTCAGGAAATCTCTGCTTGATAGTTGGCATAACGATCATCAAGCTCAATCTTGTCATTGCAAAGGATGACCTGAAACCTGCACTGCTCCTACCTGCGCCCAGCATTTGGTGTGAAGACAGTGATGAAACCAAGGTCTGACCTCTTATTAGCAACAGAACAAACTCAGATAAGGAGTCCAGGGCATGGAGGAGGGTGTTGTTACACTCTTCTGCAAGGATATCCACAGCATCAGCACCACTTTCTGACTGGAACTGAAGGACACATGGGAAAATATGTCAGGATTAATCTAAGATCTATTGCAAACCTTCTTCAGTTCATGACTAGGGAAACTTTGATATGCTAAGGCAAACCCAAAGTGAAGTAAGAAATGGTCTCACCTCTAGACTGGTTCCACCACCAGGCTTGAGGTAACCAAATCCAACCTGTGTGTTGCAGATGTAGCTACTTGTGCAAACCAAAACCTTTCATGGTACAGCTGAAATGGAAGGCAAGAGACCTCATCACTGACTCAGACATTAACGTTCCCCAACAACATGCTGATGGCATACAGAATCAAAGACAAAAATCACTGAATTCTGGAGACTAGCCTAATACTATCTGGTGGACGGTAGCTAAAAATGAAATAGGCAACTTACTCCTGCATCCATGATATGCTCAAAGGAGACAGTGTCATAGTGTCCCTTCTGGTCCACCTCATTTTTTTGTTAATACATATTGCAATCCTACCCCAGACAACTTATAACTGAGACTCCAGGACATATTGCATTGGCCAGATGGAGGCCAACCTTCTTATCTAATGAAGTCTCAGTTAGAAAGTCCTAGTCAGCATCACGAAAAAAGCTGGAAATGATACCTTTCTTATTGCATATCGACCTGGCATTATACTACAGAGTCCTAAGCGGGGCCAAAGAAGAGTGGGTCCCTGACACCTGCTTATAATGATTCATAGGGAACCGGGCTACTGGAATGAAGCAACAGCTCTGTCTGCTGTCCTCAGTTAAGCTGTGTAGCATCTTCTATCCAGCACAAGTATGCATCCCAAAATAGCCCCCGATAGGTGACAATGATGATTACCATTGTGTTTACATAGTAAATGGAAGCACCTTTGGAGGTAGAACAATTTAACATGCTGTCTAAGCAATACAAAAGGATGTAAAGCTAGTAGACTTGAAAAAGCCCAGCACTTCAGCAGGGTGAAAGTGCTTGTATTTTGTTTTGTTTTAAAAATGAAATAGTTTACAGCCTGTTCCAGTGTGCCCAGACCATTTACTTTTTTCTGAGTTTATTGGTTTTGATGATCTGAGTGTTTTGCAATTTTTTTTTTTTATCAGTGCTGAATAGTTAAATTTACATCTGACAAAATATGCCTTGACCCCAAGTGATGTGAGAGAAGCAGCCAAATATGTCTTTGAAAGAAATACTTGACAAAAGTGGCCAGCCAAAGAAGAAAACCAGGCACTTATTCAAAGGTTGCCTTAAATATCTAACTACTTTTTGAAGGCACGCATATGGATTTATACTTCTCAATGTAGGTTTCGGACAGGCTCTTCCATAAACCAGGTATCTACAGACTCCATCCTCTTTAATAATTTTACCACATTTAAATAAATCCCTCTAGCAGGTCGAATATGATTTTCTCTAACCAGAACAGAGTATTACACATTTACTACAGGTGGGCAGGTGGGCTTTACTCCATAGTAATGATCAAATAAACTGTGGGAACAGTTTTTATATTCCTGTACACAGGCAGAGTTTTTATTATGTTATTATTCTATCACTGAAGAACAAAACATGTTGTAAAGAATAATAATGTACAGATGCTGATTATCACATCTGGACCGCTTCAAATCAATCAAGATATAACCCTTTACCCTGATCCTGGATGACTTTAACTACACAAACATAGATTGGAAGAACGACTTATGCCAGAACACAAATGCCCAGAGATTCCTCGATTCTGTCAATGCAAACACCTTGGAATGGCTAGTTGATACCCCCACAACAGGTGATAATATCTTGGTCTTGTTATTAACTGACATGAGTAACCACTGCACCATCCATGCAGTATCATTCTCCCTGATAAGATCCAGCCAGAAAGCGGTCACTTTCAAAGTCACCATCTCCTCCAACCTCCCTCTAGCTAGAATCAGACATAAAAACTTCTCTAAAGCTGACTACAGCCTCCTGAGGGATGGTATAAAGAGCTTCACAGTCCCCTCCCCCTCTGTAGGAACTGGTGCCAATATCCAAAACTACACCAAGGTACTACACAAGCATTTATATAGATGCATGGAATCAGGAATACCTGATAGGACTAAATCATCTTCTGCAAGGAAGAGTTAACCTATCTGGTGGACAGATGCAATAAGTAAACGCTATAACAAAAGGAAAAAACTGCTGTCCAGGACCAAGAAGGAGCAGGTGTCCAATTGGAAGCAATCTCTCCTCAGCCTGAACAAGCAAATAAGAGCACTAGTGAAATCCTCTAAAGCAAACTTTGAGTCCAAATTGGCCACATCTACTAGAGACAATCATAAGGCTTTCTTCACATATGTCCAGAGTCTCAAAGGAAGCACCCAGATCTGTTCATAACTATAGTCAAGGACACCACATACACAAATGCTGTAGATATAGCCAACCTGCTGGCTGACAGATTCAGTGAAAACTTCACCTCTCTGTCCCCACATCAGTAAATTAGGACATCCTCAGTACCAGGTCTGGTTCTGCTTTTGATACAAGGAATTCTCCTTTGATGTATATTTTAACTTATAATGGGGATTCAGATTATATTACTAGGGTGATATTAAAAAAATTGGGGTATTTTGCAATTGGATAAAAATGTTGGTTCTAAATTTATGGATACTCCTAAATTTGTGTTTAAAAAGGATTTATCTTTCAAAAAAAATTTTGAAAAAATTTCTATGATTAAAAATGTTAAAACTAATAGGGAAATTGGTAATTTTAAATGTGGGAAATGTTCCATATGTTCATATATTTTAATGAATGGGAGTAAAACAGAGGTCAACAATCAGCAGGTACACATCATGGGTCATTTTAATTGTTATAGTAGGAATATTGTTTATCTAGCTAAGTGTCTATGTTGTAGGGCTTTCTATGCTGGGAAAACGAGTAGGCAATTCAGAGAGAGGGTTAAGGAACATCTTTTAGATATGAAGCATCTTAAGCCCACTAACGCTATGGCTAGACATATAGTGGACCATCATGATCATTCATTCAAATTTTGTGTTTTACAACAAATAAATTGTGATCAGCAGGGTAGAATATTGGATGTGCATTTGGATTTGAGTGAATTAAAATGGCAACTAAAATTAAATGCACACAATTTTCCCGGTCTGAATGAATACTGCACTGTAAAGCCTGTGCTCAAGCTTAAGCATATTATAGGCAAGGCATGTTAGTAGAGTGTTTGGTAATATATTACATTTTATATGGATGGAAACATTTGGTAATTACAGTACACAGATAAGATTTATGCTTTTATGCTAGTTTTAAGTATTTTTATACACACATCTATTTAATCTATTTTATCCATTATAATTATAACATTTAAAGTAATAATATTTACATACATAAACATATAGTTTTATATTTATTATTTATTATATATTAATTATTAGATGTTGATATCATATGGTTATATTTTGAATGTAATATTTACAAAGTACATATTTATTTACATATAATTTTGTTTAGTTTTTGGATGAACTGCAAGGGTATGAGATTTTAATTATTGATTAATTAATTGTTTAATTGAGTCACATGGTATGTACCCATTGGGATATTTAAGAGTGTTTTAGAGGATGTTTGGTATTCTGAAGAAGTCCATATTATTGTGGACGAAACCTACGTCAGTCATGATCGTTGTGGTTGTCGTTGTTTGTTTTGGATGCAATAAATCTCTTTTTTCGTCCTGGACCTGGTTCTCAGTACCTGCCCCCCTCCACTTATCTCTTGGGAACTGGTCATCACTGCCCTCTCAAAGGCAAAAAATACAGCCTCCATGGGACCCAATAACATCCCAGACTACATCCTACATGAACTCGGGCAGGAACTTGCAGCACCATTAGGCTCCCTATTCAACCAAAGCCTGAATACCAGCTTCATCCAAGCTGAGTGAAGGACAGCCACTGTCATCCCTTTGCACAAAGGCAGAGTGTTCACTGATCTAGAAAATTATAGACCCGTCAGCCTAACTAGCCTGATCATGGACCTCGTTAACAAGGACATTGACACCTCCAAACACTTGATCTCACACAGTTTGGCTTCATCAAGGGGAGGTCATGTCTGTTAAATTTGGTTGAATTCGTTGAGACAGTCACCAAAGCCATGGATGAGGGGAAGATGGTGCACACCACCTACCTTGACATGGCCAAAGTCTTCGACACTATTCTCCACTCGGGCATACCAGATGGGTAGCAAACTGGCTCACTGATAGAACCCATGTAGTCAAAATAGGGGAAGTCACCTCAAGCAGTAGACCCATAACAAGCAGTGTACCCCAAGGATCAGTCTTGGGGCTTCTGTTATTTGGGATATATTTTTCTGAGGTGCAGGCCAAAACCAGTGGGCTATGGCTGACCAGGTTTGTAGATGACTGCAAGCTGGGCTCTGTCATCAATTCCCCTAGTGATGTGGACATCCTTTAAGAAGGAAACACCCAAAGAAATGACTGGTGCCAGAAACATGGCCTCAAGCTGAATACCAAAAAAATTTAACATCTTCCCCTTTGGGGACAGTGATGTTCCTACAAATTATCACACTAATAACAATATCCTAAGCATACAATCAGTCATGAGGGTTTGAGCTTCCAAGATGATAGCAACTTGACTTTTGACCACCATGTTGCTTTCCTTTCATTGTATGGAAAGCTTTCTACATGGCCCACCTCAAAAGTTCATCTACTCAGCTTCATACAGACTCCTCAAAGGTGAGCTCTGTCTGGCATACAAAGTAATCTCAGACCCTGCCATGATGGATCTGTTGCATATCCACAAGTCAAGCTCCACTCGAGTAACCCGCACATGTGACGTCAACCTGGTCTGTAACATCAATAAGACTTGTTGGCGGGACTCCCTCTCCACAACAGGTAGAGTACCTCATTACCCCTTTTTAAGTGAAACATGGAAAACTGGATGGGAAACAGAAAATACACCCCTCAGATTCCACCTGTGTCCCTGATGGACAGGGGTATTGTTTGCTGACTTACCTAAACATGGGCTAAACTCTTGGCTAGGCTTATAAGGGCCTGAGGGCCAATAGCCTAGTGACTTCCTATGATCCTATGATCACATTTCAACTAACGTAGCTTTGTTCAAAATGTTGAAATGAAGTCAGTAGAATCTGTATCAGTCAGCATTACAGCTGTATAGTGCATGTCTAGATATAACTCTGCAGACTCTAACCTACATACTTACAGTTACATGACAGAAAAGTCATTACATTTTGCATAAGAAAAATTTCTAGTTACGTGTGCAAACATGAGTTTGATAAAATCTGACATTATTTTACTCATGGTGTACAATTTTACAACAACAGAGTGGAATGGAACAATTTCTTTCTTGAAATGTTGTTTGTCTTTCGGCTTTTCCTGGTAAGGGGTCGCCACAGTGGAACTCCGGTCCGCTAATGATTGGCAGTAGATTTTTACGAAACGCCGAGGTGCCAGCTCGACGCCCAACCTTCAATGAAGGCATGCCCATTTACACACGCATGTCTTTCGAACGCTACCCAACTGCGGGGAGGACATGCAGACTCTACACAGAAGGCACACCCAAGCCCAGCCGAAAATCGAATGGGAGAACCTATTGCTGTGAGGTAACAACGCTACTGCTGTATCACCGCAGCTGTTAATAATTGGATGAACATAGGTAAAACACCCTTCTTTAATACCCTTACTATAACGTCTCTAATAAAAATATGCAATGGCTGTAACAGAAGACCTGTGCAATATTTTATTTACTTGTTTACCTGATAAGTAGACTGGTCTATTGTCCCTTTTCAGCCATGCCCTCAGCTCAAAGAGCAGAAAATGCATCATGGTCTTTCTAATCAACACAATTGCATACAGGATGAGTGCACAGCAGAATTCGGAACATAAGTGCTAGGATGCACTGCAGAGAGGGTAAAACTGAAAGATTGCATGGGAGTGCATTGAGAAATAAAGAAAAACATATATACCAATTGCAGGCAAAGATAACAGTAATGTTCTCCAGGAAGGGTGACACATAGACAAATTGTCAGAGTCATGGACTACAATTAAATGCCAAGAAATGCATATTAGTATCCTTTAGGAAGTTATCCACCCCCTGGTAATTATCATATTGGCAATGCATCTCTAAGAGTTGATTCTTTAGTCAGGGACTTTGGGACACACTTGGACAGTAATCTAGCGTTTGACCATCACATGTTTACAGCAATGAAGAAATCATTCTACATTGTGTAACTGACAAAGGTGTGGCATCTAGTTCCAAGGAAGTCATTCTTCCACTGTATGCAGCATCAGTCAGACCTATCATTGAGTACAGTGCCCCTTCTGGAGTGCACCTAACCAGGGTCACCCAACAGAGGTTCCTCACTAAAAGAATACAGTCTTCTACAGGCTGTTGAGGGGGAGATCTATGCCTGACATAAAATAAATTGTCCAACCCTCACCCTGACAGACCTCCTGCATATCTGTAAAACAAACAGCATCAGAATTACCCATTCTTAATACATAAACCGTGCTTATGATATAAATAGGATCTGCTGGAAAGGCAGGTATGTATCCCACAGACTACCCCTTCTCTGGAACAGGCTCCCAATCCATGTGAAGCAGAGTTCCTCCCTAGCCCAATTCAAGAGTAACTTGGAATATTGGATGGGGAACAGGAAATTCATCCCTGGATTGGCACCTGTGTCTCTAATGCACACAGGTAGCTAGTCAATGGTTCATCTCCCAGGCTCTGGCTTGTAAATGTTTCATCTCCCAGGACCCTGCTTACATTTATCAAGGGTACTAGAACTTATCAGAGATGTAGGATGCATAGCTATGCTTAAAAGGGCCCTAATGGCCATTAACCTAGTACACACCTATGAACCTGTAAACCTAAGATATGCATGAAATATATTGCAATCATGCATATAATACATAAACTGCTGCATACATCTGAAATATATGTGTATAAGATGCCACATTAAAAGGCTGAGAGAGGTTTCCTAAATGTATTTTGTTACTTATGATATGGGATGGTAAGTTACCTAACCATTGTCTTGGTAGCAGTTACTGGTAGATTCAGTAAAGAGATGTTTGTTAGGAGCAGCATGGAAGCTTTTAATAGTTTTTAGATTTTTGATGTTAGTAGTCAGGCAGTTTGAGTTAGCATACCCCCATCTAGAGAAGACTCTTACAGCTACAACAGTTTGAAATGGACGGTGTGCTAGAGAGAAATTGTTGTCTTGTGTTCTGAGTACATAAGAGCTGTCTTGTAATGGTAGTTTCATTCTTAAAGAGGGCAGTAGCCATATTTTAGCACCATGTAAATTAGAGTACTTAAAAGAAAAGTTGCTCTTTGAGGCAATGAAAGCTATTTGGAAGTTTTTAGTAATTTGCAATGCTGCATCTGGAGGTCTGCCAATAGAAAGAATCTGCAGATTATATTCTCAGCCATTTGTAGTCTGTGAGTATTGTGGGCTGAATGCATAACAAGAAAAAAGACGGCCATAGGCAAGCTTGGGTATTAGAATATTTTTAGCTGCAAGCAGTTGGTGAATTCAGCAAGGACTTTATTAGTCATAGCCGCCCTTAGGCATAGGCTAACTAGGTGGTCACCTAGGGTGCCAGTCTAGCAGGGGCACTTTTCCAGTATTTATTTGTTTGTTTTTTGTAGGAAAGAAATAGTTTCTTTAAAATATGTTGAATGAATGCAGGAAAAAATGAAGAGTAAGACAAACTGTGAGTAAAAGGAAGAAAAAAGTAATCTGGATGGTGTTGTTAGACCAACATGGGGGCACCAAGTGGTATGTGCATGGGGGAACTGCTGTGAAACCCTTTTGCCTAAGGCATCAGTGGACCAAAGGCCAGCCCTGTTATTAGTTACAAAATCTGCATGTGTGGAAAATGAAAGGGTAGGGTTGAGTATTAGGCCTCGTTACCTCTGTTCAGTGACATTAGTTCGTATACTCCAGTTAAGATCTGTTAAGAAAATAGGTGGGATTGTGGGTAATTTCTTGAGTGAGGCAAAGACCATGACATTGGTTTTGGTAGTGTCAGTTAGCAGTTTGTTAGAAGTGGACCAGGTGCGTAATTGAGAGAAATTGTCCTGTAACTTGGTTTGTAGGTCACAGTAGCTAGTACAGGAATGCAGAACAGCATATCATCTGTATACATTATTAATTTAAGATTTGGTAAGTCCAGGAAGGAGATAATTATTAAAGATAGAGAAGAGAAGAGGCCCTAATATATAGCCTTGCAGTACACCTGTATTGCATTTACCAGGAGTAGAGTATGACGCATTGCCATGTGCTTGGAAGGCTATGTCTTTTAGATAACAGTAAAACCAGCAAATAGTGTTATTTTAAAACTTGAGTCTTTGAGGTGTTAAGACGGAAGGTATGGTTGACTGTTTCAAAAGACCATGTAATGTCAACAAAGAGACCTGCATTAATAAGTCACTCATTCAGGATGCAATAAATGGTATCAGTGGTCATTACCAGGGCAGGAAAGGTATGAAAGGCATTGCAAAAGACATAACTGGTCAGAGCTGTTAATGTGCTTAAGTAGTTGCTTATATAAAAGTCTTACAGATATTTTGATAATAGACCACAAAGTAGAAATAGATCTAGAATCATTCAGCCCATTAGGAACAGTAACTTTAAGTAACAGGATTATAACTGCATGCCAATGGGTCTGGGAATGAGGTAAGACAGAGGTTAAAGATATGAGTAAGTGGTTTAGTGATTGTTTCAGCTGTAAGCCTTAGGAAGGTGGGATGAAGTTTGTTAGATTTAGATCCTAAATTGTTGAGTTGGAGAAGTAGGGTTTTGGTCTGTTTTACTAAAATTTCAGAAAAGTGAACGGTTGCTGTCCAACAGGCTAGAGGGTATAGATCAGGTGAGGATGGTTCTTTATCTTCACTGGTGGAGAAGTAAGGTGTTGGAAAGAGTTCTTTTTCAGCTCTTTTAAAATCAGCTGAGAGCTATGGGCAACTCTTTGATCTAAGCCTTCTTTTCATAAGGGAGAGTGATGTCCATCTATATCTTATTGGACTGCCAACAATAAAATATGATGCCCTCCACTTAAAACCCGGGTCAGCAATTAAGGAGCCTCAATCCTCACCACTGACCATGGAAAACACCAGAGTGCAAAGCACACAAGAATAAAATTCCACAATTTCCCTTAAGGCACAACAGGAACATGCTCTAAAATCTGGAACTGGACTCTATACGTCTGTCCACCCCAATGTAACTCTTTATTACACACTACAGGGCAATGTGTCCCAGGTAAATACCTTTGATACACTCACACTGAAAGTAAATTTAAATCTCACACATCCAATCACTTCTGGGAAAGCCTGACACAGATATCCATCTGTGTCTCTTCCCCAAAATAATACGGTAATGCTGCCACCAATCACAATGTCTTCATGCCCTTCAAAGGGTGATCAGTTATTAAAAATTAAATATCAAAATAAATGATAGCTGTGACCAGAAGCAGCCCAGCCTTCGAGATGAGCTGGGGAGTATCAAACAGGTATAAGCACACTCTAGTCTCTAAAGAAAACGCCAATTTCAGTCAGAATGTAAAGTAATGAAAAACATTTAATAATAAGTAAAATGATTAGAACAATGTAAATCAATAGCTTTCTGTAAACACCAGAATTCCATCACCAGAAATATAAAATTAAACAGTAGGATAGAAGTCCTTCATTTTAGAAAAACTCATAACAGTAAGGCAAAAGCAGGCTTACAGTTTTGTATGAGTTCTCTTTCATGGGTGTCCACTAACTGCAGCTCTGCACTAACAGTTGCTCTTCACAAACTGCCCAGCACTTGATTAACTGCACAGCTTAATAGTCTCAAATGTCTTATTTTTAAAAATAACAGTCAGCTGTTTCAAAAAAGTTATTTTTTCTCTCAGTTAGCTGTTCAAATAATCACACAGCAACCATAAACATTCTAATGACATCAACCACTGTTCAGCTGCTGATTCTCCACAGTTTGTACTTAAGAATCTCTCTCAAACATGAACAATTAGAAATATATCAAAACATTGACAGATTCTTTAAACATTTTGTATAAGCAGGGAGATACTTAACATTTTAAAAACTTATTTACATTTTTACAATGAGACATCCTGGCATACAATACAGTTCATAGATTCATAGGTTCATAGGTTCATACTAGGCTATCTGCCCTAGGGCATTTATAAGCCTAGCCAGAATGTGTTTGACTTTCGCCACCCATTTTAAATTTATTTTGCTATGCCCTTTTTCGAGGTTAGTATACTGTGCCTATGTCTAACAGTGACACAGAAGTGATACCCGGGGTAAACCTACGATCTCCCATCCACTCATCAAGATTCCTCTTGAAGAGCGTCAATGAGGGACTCTGCCTAACCTGGACTGGGATTTTATTCCAGAGTGAAGGGAGCCTCTGGGTTATGAATCTGTCCCTCCAGCATGTCCTATTTATTTCAGTGCTGAGGTTCAAGTCTCTCGAGCGCGTAGCTCGATGGGATTTGGATTTTCTGAGGTGCAGCATGTCCATTAATTCCGGGTTGGATATGGCTTTATACGTCAGGCACAGATCGCCTCTGAACAGGCGGTATGCCACTGAGTAGAGCTGGAGTTTCTTTAACCGGGCAGCATATGACATCTGTTTGAGCCCTTTGATCCTCTTGGTGAGGTACTTTTGGGGTCTTTCCAGTTGCTGCAGGTGTCTGGTAAGGTACATCCCAAAAGGGCATTGTACTCAATTATGGGCCTGATGAGGGATGAGTAAAGAGGCACAATGACGTCCCCTGATCTAGATGTGAATCCCTTCATGATTAGGTGGGCTATATAAAATGTTTTTCTAACCACTTTGGCCACATGGTTGTCAAATGAGAGATTGCTATCAACTTGGGTCCCCAGGTCCCTAATTACTTCTTCTGTACTTAATGGATTACCACCTATGTGGTAATTTGTGGGCACTTTGTTTTTGCCAAAGGGGATGACTATACACTTTTTGGCATTTAGCTTGAGGCCATGGCTCTGGCACCAGTTGTCTGTTTCTATGAGGCCCTTTTGGAGGATGCTTGTGTCGGCTGGAGAGTCGATTATGGCGCCCAGTTTGCAGTCATCTGCGAACTTGGTCAGCGACAGTCCTTCCATGTTGGCCTGAAGCGCCGAGAAATATATATCGAACAAGAGAGGTCCCAGGACTGAGCCGTGTGGGACACCACTTGTAACTGGTTTGGAGTCTGACATGGCTCCAGTAATTCTAACCATGTGGGTTCTGTCCTTGAGCCAATTTGCAATCCATCTAGTGACATAGGGGTTTATATTTAAGCTGGTGAGCTTATCTATAATGCCCGAGTGGGGTATTGTATCGAAGTCTTTTGCGAGGTCCAGGTAGGCTGTGTGGACCACCTTCCCCTCGTCAATGGCCTTGGTGACTGTTTCAAAGAAATCAACCAGGTTTAAGAGGCAGGATCTGCCCTTAACAAAGCCGAACTGGGTAGGATCCAGTGTTTGTAGGTCCCCAATATCTTTATTTATGAGGTCCATGATGATCCTTTCCATAGCTTTGCACACCAAGCTAGTCAGGCTTATGGGGCGATAGTTTCCAGGATCCGTTGAGGCACCACCTTTATGGAGAGGGACCACTGTTGCTGTATGCCACTCTTTGGGCACATATCCTGTAGTAAGGCTGAGATTGAACAGTAGTTTTATGTTTGGGTTTAGCTCTTCTTGGAGTTCATGTAGGACGCAGCCCGGGACACCATCTGGTCCCATTGTTGCTGTGTTTTTTGCTTTGGAGAGGGCGGCTCTTACCTGAGCATCTGAGATGTCAGGGGGGCCTCACTCTGCTGGGATAGATATTTGCCCTTTTGGTGGAGGGGGGGTAGTTTGCGCTGAACCTGTCAGCTAGGATGTTGGCAATGTCTGTGGGTTTGGTGTATTTTTTGTCATTTTGGACTAATTCTGAGCATATCTGGGAATTACCACCCAGGTTCCTAACATAACTAAAGAAAGCCTTGTGATTATCCTTAGTGTCCTATGCAATTTTTCTCTCGAAGCTGGCCTTAGACAATTTTATGTGTGCCCGTAGTTTTTTGCTAATACTGATCAGTGATGCCTTCCCTTTTTGGGATTTTGCTCTATCATTTAGTAGCTTCCTCCTTCTATTGTATAGTTTGTTTATGGCTGGGGTCCACCAGACAGGACGTTTGCCTTTGGAGGATTGGGTCTTGGTTTTATTTGGGATCGCATGATCCATGCATTCCCGAAGGTGTTGATAGAATGCATTTATAAAGGATTCTGTGGTCTGGGCCGTATTTTCCACAGGCCCAGGGGCTTTAAAGGATTCCACCTCAGTTTTGAGGAGTGTGAAATTTGCTTTAGAGAAGTTTTTCACTGTGGTTTTCTGGGCAGGGGGGTGGGATCGGGATGTGAATATCCAGTGAGATTAGTTTATGGTCTGATCTTACCAGTGAGGGATACACTTCTGGTCTGGAGCATAGAGTCCCCATGTTGGTGATGATCAGGTCCAGTATGTTTTCCCCTCTTGTGGGAGTGGTAACAAGTTGTTCCAAAGCATTTGAGTTTATAAATTCTAGGAACCTTTGGGCTAGGGTTTTGGAGCTAGAGTAATGCTCCCAGTCTATGTTTGGGTAGTTGAAGTCGCCCAATATAATGGTGTTTGGAGAGACCTTCATATTTTCCAGTGTTCTCAGGAAGGCCGAGTGGGGTTCCTGGGTTTGGGAGGGTGGTCTGTAGCAGGCTATAAACTGGAAGGCAGTTTTACCCACTGTTAGTTGCACATGGATAGTCTCTGATGCTTTGTGCTTTGCCACCAACCTGGAGGTGTGGGTATCTTTGATGAATATCAATACTCCCCCTCCTTTTGTGGTTCGGTCCAAGTTTTGGGGCCGAAAAGCATGGTATGAGGTACAACCTGGTAGTGCTGGGGTGCTCTCGGGAGCCCTGAACCAGGTTTCTGTTACTGCACAGATATCGATGTTCTCCATGCTAAGGAGACTTTCGAGTGCATGCATCTTGAGGTTTAGACTTCTGGCGTTGAGTAGCATTACTCTTAGTTTCTTATCCCTTGTGATACCTATGGAGGTGGGTTTGTCTTTTGAGTTAATCTGAGAATATACACAAATCTCCTGCCAGACATACTAACACAGATGACAGTGTTTCATTTTCTTCACGGGGAGTATCATGAATTGTGGTCAGTTTTGAGTCGGTAGGTGGTGCTCTTAGAATACAAATACTATAGAGATGTAGGGGAGCTCTGGTAATGTTTATAATATAGAGTTGAGCAGGGGTGTTCTTGCTATGTTTATACTATAAAATCAGGTAGGATGGTTGCTCTTAATATTTATATTATAGAGTTTGGGACGAGTTGCTCTTGTAATGTTTATACTATAAAGTTAGAGAGTGGGGTTGTTCTGCTACATCTACATATTGATGTCCATGGATTTTAAAAATGGACATATTTTGCTACAAAGGAGCACACAGGTATGTTAGATTAACAACATAATGGGTACAATTAGTTACAGTAAAACATTCTGTTTGATCAGGATAAAGCATCTGCACAATTATTAATTAATGCTCTCCACTGATGCGTATCTTTAATTTATGATTAATAATTTAAATTTCTTTATACTCACAAATTTGCTGCACTTAAATTAGATCATTATTTCAGAATGTGTGCATAAAGACCCATCCAGTGAAATGAAAGATTAGTAATCCCTGATACAATATTATTTCAGAATGTGTGGAAACAGATCCATCAAGTGAAATGAAAAAAATCCAAAAGCCTAGATACAGCAGCATTTCTATATGCCTTCTTGCTAGACTAAAACAAGGTCATATTTCTAGTGACAGCAGGTAATTCAGAAAAAAAAGACTCTCTTGCCTCTTTCATCTTAACTCAGACTGCATTCCAGTTTTTCATTCCAATCCTAGTAAACATGAAAGGTAAAGACAAAAATGTAACTGCAGCTAGATAACACAAGTAAAGATGAAACATGCAGATAACTCTTCCCTGAGTCACCTGACATTTGTTTCTGAGTCTTGTCACCTTCCTAATAACTTCTAATAAACTTTCAGAAGATAAAAACTGTCCTGATATGAGAGAGACAGCAGCATGCAGAATATAGGATTTAACATGTTCACTGAAGTATGAGAAAAGACATAAAGGTCCATTGAAAGTAGAATGAAGTAAGGTTTTTCAGTGAATATGGCTTACCAGTTTTGCTGAATACACATAAATAGATGCATATAGGGCACAGAAGGAGACACCAAGGTTCTACATAAAATAACTGAAAATTAACATTAAGCAGCAAAAGGGACCAGCTATTTTCCACACTGAATACTTTTATAATCTTATCTCATTGTCTTACTTAAGATACCAGTTTCAATACATGTTGATAAAGTGAAATAAAAATTAGATCAAATGATTTCCACTTAACTTCGTATTCACTATTCTGAAGAGTCAGAAACTCGAAAAACTCACTTGTTCTCTGTTTCCGAGTTTGTATACAACATCTTCACACATGAGCATGCACACATGCACACACATATGCGCACAAACATGGGTTTCCCCATGACAGGCATATTTTAATCATGAAATGAAAATAGATTTTTAACTTTTTTAAATAATGTCATTGCATTCCAGAAATTCATTTGTGCTCTGTCTCTTTTCACCATATCTATACCTGAGGACATGGTACAATACTGCCCTTGTGCAAAACTTACATAGTGCATCAGATTTTGCACATTAGGTGCACTACTGTTTTTTTAAGACAGTCAATGAGTACACAAGTTTCCATCTGCTCACATTAGGGCACCTAATACACTTCAGATGTAATTTGAAGGTTTTCTGCAGTTTTATTGAAAATAGTTTATGTATTATTTTGCATGAAAGGCATTAATGAGGTATGTTGGAAGACAGACCTTTCTTTTAAAATATGTAACTGGATGACTTTCATTTCAACACTTGGTGGCTTGGAAAAAATTACATTTTATTTTATTTTATTTTATTTTATGTATTTATTTTTCACAGTCACAGTGATTTCAACTGGACCTTTTTGTGGGTAATATTTGATTGGCAGCGAGCATGTACTTGTGAACAATCAAATAAGTGTATATGTTTTTTTGATAATAATAATTAACCACCGTCATAGATAGCTAGATAGATGTAGATATATAGATAGAGAGATACAGGCATTGATATATATATATATATATATATATATATATATATATATGTATGTATGTGTGTGTGTGTGTGTGTGCGTGAGTGTGTGTATGTGTTTGTGTATGTTTGTGTGTGTATCTATGAATGTGTGTACAAGTGGTTCTGGGTGAAGGTTAGTGTAAGGGCTAGGGAAGGAGACAGATTTAGTGTTGTGTATGTGTGTTGCTGGATGTGAAGTTTGTGTGTGTGTGTGTGTGTGTGTGTGTGTGTGTGTGTGTGTGTGTGTGTGTTTGTGTGGTGGTGGTAATTTTA
The DNA here is from genome assembly GCF_019279795.1 of Protopterus annectens. Lineage (NCBI taxonomy): Eukaryota > Metazoa > Chordata > Ceratodontiformes > Protopteridae > Protopterus > Protopterus annectens. The sequence goes on from NC_056745.1 coordinate 1,509,939,441, forward strand.
GAAAAAGGGGTTGTCATAAGGTATTGTCTAACACTGGAGTTAGGGTTAGTGGCATGATTAAGGCTAGGATTAGCGCACTGGAGTAAGGGGCTATAGTAGCCATTTGTTAAAAGTAATAATGCCCTTCAGGCTGGTAGTTATACAGAAACAGAAGGCATTGCTGGGTGCAAAGTCCTGATGCCACAATCACTGGACCTCATAGCATTTTCCTCCATGGATCGTATGATCATAGGAGAATTTTAGGCCAACAACCCTTAAGGCCCTTTTTAAGCATAGTTATGCTCCCCAGAAATATTAAAAAGGTTTTGACTCTTATGTTTTGTGCAATGGGGGTGATATATAAATTTAGGGGTGAGTGCTTGAGCATTTACAAGCTTTCTCTCTCAACAGAAACAAAGGTGCCATACCTGGTGTAAATTTATGATATCTCATCAGATTTCTTTGAATATGTGCAGGGAAGAATTCTGCTTCACATGGATGGGAAGCCTGTTCTGAAGAAGGGGTAGCCTCTGAAATACATACCTGCCCCTCCAGCATGTCCTATTTATGTTGCAGGTGATGCTTAAGTCCTTGGATCAGGAATTTTTGATACAATTCATTTTGCAGATGCGCAACAGGTCATCTCTTAGCACCCTGTAAGAAACCAGCTATAAGGACAAGGCTTTGAGGTGCTCTGTGGAAGATTTGTTTTCCACGCCATGTATTGTTGCCATTGTTCCTATTATTGTTTTTCTTCTTTAGTAATTAAAATTCAGAATAGTTCTCAGTGTTTTTATTCTTAGTATAGTTAATATAATTATTAGTTTATGGGGCATGGTTCTTATTCTGTTAATTAGCCATCAGGTGCTCAAGTTATTTAGAAGTGGTCATGAGCTAATTCATTTAAGGATCACAGGTGTGCAGTGCGTGTAAATCATGGAGACAGCCTGGGTGGCCTGCACATGCACATTGCAGATGATACCCTTGCATTACAAACCACTTGCCAATTGATGGAGTGAGGCCCTTTGCAATGGTCTGTTTCTTTATAGCACCAAAACAACAAGGGAGAATATCCAAATCTTAGAACTTGTTTACAGTTTTTAAGCAGGATATTTTAAGTAGCATTGTTATATAGACAGAGATAGATGTCTAACCATAAAAATCTCATCAACATTTAATTCTGCGGTTTACTTGCTACAATATTCCAAATGGAAATGCAAAGTAACATCTTGTTCAACATATGAACTGCAATGTGCAGAAACCCTAAATCTTAGCCAAATATATGTAATACATAAAAACCTGAAATCTGAAAGTTAAAATTTAAAATCATTTCAGTTATTATACCACAAACTACAAAAAAAAAACAGTATCAGCATTAATTCTGTTAAAACTAAATCTACAATAAAGTCAAGGAATGCTCTCCTAAATCTTACCAAAAGACAAGATAAGAAAGATCATTAGGCTAATTGGGTTTAGGATTTTTTTTTAACAAAAAAAGTGCAATAAAAGGCTGAAATATATTTGAACTGCAAATGTTGATCAGCTATGCATTTCAAGCCACCATGAGATACTGAAGACCAAATGTGCATATATGAATCTTAGCTTTAACAAGTTATATAATTAACATGCTACTTTTTACTGCGGCCAACAGCTGTGTTATTCAAAGGAAAAGCAACTAATTTATTTTAACACATGTTCTAATGAGACAAATACCATCCAATCATTTGATGTTATTGCTTACACAGAGATTAGCTAAGTAACCAATAACTCTGTTGCAACATCAATCTGAGCATCTTGAAAGCAACAGGAGTCAAGTAGGCAAGATGGATAACTTAATTAAGGTCCTGGGGTCATTTGTAGCTGTGAAATTAAAATCAAATGCCCTACTCCCTCATGCTATAGTCTGATCTAAAAAATGCAAGAGACATTATTCTGAGACTCTTGGAGTTCAAACAAATGTTGAGGTGAATGAAACTAATTTTTAGAAAGCTCTGTCTCTCACTGTATTTGCATGAAAATTAAAATTCCGTTTCTGACATCATGCTACACCTGCTTGTTTTAAACTGTAGAGTACCTACAAATGAGTGTACTTTATGGCATTTAGGCCAGTTCTCTCTGGCCGCAGCCCAGCAACTGTGGTCACAGTCACGTCTAAGCTTCCAGGTGTAAGACCACGCATTAATTTTAATTGAGTCTCTCTTGTCAAGTTTCTTGCTAAGTTAAGGGTGGCACTTTCAATTCTGGCACCATGCATGCAAACAGGAAGTTATCCCTCATTTCTAATACCTTATTAGTGGTCAGTGGTCTTTCTGTAACTACACTGCATCCTTCATTTTGTTTGGCCTATTACTTAATTTAGCACTACCTTTTGCAAAACTTCAGATGTTATTCTCCACTAACATTATAGACCATGGTTATATGCAGTCTACTAATATTTGTCCTTGTTTTTGCATTCTTGCCTTCATTCTAGAACCTTGTGGTTTAACATCTTTTATTCTAACATGTTTAGTTTTCAGCTTTAGCTGATACTATGTGCTTTTTATGGGCTGAGTTTGCATACTGTATAACTCCATTCTGCACAAATAATATTGGCCTATCTCCATTATCACTCACCTGTATTCCATCTTTCAGACTACTGCATATAACCACTCCTGACTCACTGTACCTGCATCTTATCCATTATATAGCTCAACTTGTCATCTTTACATGAACCAGTTCTGCCTCCTCTTTATCTTCTCTGCTAACCAGCTCAGTTAGTCTTCAATCCCTTCACTAAACTATCTCTGACCTTCTCCTCACCTTCCCGTTCTGATACTATACAGTTTTTATAGTCATGCTCCTACCTACCTAAACTATCCCACATTTTCTTATACTTTTTGCAGTGTTTGTAGTACTAACCATCAGTTGGATTCTGGTATTTTTTCCTCCCTTTCATATAATCTGATCTTGTATTGTAACACCACCTCCCAATCACAGATACATCACAATGGCTTATAAATCTACACTCCTCTATTCACCTTCTCACCTTACATGAATGCTTTCTCACTATTTCTTCATTTCCCATTCATTTTTTAAGATATATTACTTTTCTCATCATGCTCTGTGTAGATCTCCAGCATCTCCTATTTACAAAAACACTTTAAGTAGCCAGTATGTACATTTATTTATCTGAAGACAATGAAAACAACCCTGGACCTAGAACTTTTTCTACATATATTCCAATTCCTGTATCTACTGTCCACATCGCTGATACATTTTCTCCTTAATCTTTCTGTCTTCTTAGACCAACTGATACTGTATTTAAATGTAATTTCATACTACCAGGGTGTAATAATCTAAATTTAGTGGCAAGGGGCAACTACTAACACAAATACTCCTGACCTCCACCTTACTCAAACAGTATAAATCTTCTCCACCCTTGCCCTCTCAATATTCACTTTTAGGTTCATAGATTCATTAGGATGTTACTAGGCTATTGACCCAAAGGTCTTTACAACCCTAGTCATTAAATCTCAATATAATACTAGATGAGAGCTATCATCTATGCCCAAGGTTTTTCTAGCTAGGACTACTCATGTCCAGGAGAGAAGCCGGTGCAATCTCCGGCAGGAATTTATGGTTTCCCATCCAGTCGTCAAGGCTGTGCTTAAACAGGGTCATGGAGGTGCTGTGCTTGACATGGACTGGAAGCCTATTCCAGAGGAGTGGCAACCTCTGAAAGATGTATCTGTCTCTCAAGGAGGACCTGTTATGTTGCAGTCTAGATTTAGGTCCCTGGAATGGGTGACTCTATTCCCATTTGACTTACAGGATGTGCAGCATTTCCATTAGATTTGGGCCAGAGATAGCCTTGTAAACCATAAGTTACCCCTAAGTAATCTATATGCTACTGAGTACAGTGACAGCGACTTTAGTCTGTCCATATAAGACATGTGCTGGAGGTCCTGAACTTTCTTAATTAGAAATCGCTGATGTCTGTGAAGTTGCTGCAGGTGTCTGGTATGGTAGATACCAAAGGGAGCATTATATTCAATTATAGACCTGATGAGGGATGAGTGCAGGGGAGTTATAACCTCTTTTGCTCTTGAGGAGATGACTTTGTTAATCAGGTGAGCGACGTAGAATGCCTTCCTCACAACAGTAGACATATGGTGGTCAAAGTTGAGATCACAGTCAATTTGTGTTGTCAGGCCTCTCACTAGTGAATTAGTACATAGAGTATTATTGTTTATTTTATAACCAGCAGGGACATTGTTTTTACCAAAGGGAAAGATAATACATTCTTGAGCATTATTTTAACACCATAGCTTTGGCACCAATCATTGGTCTGTGTAAGTCCCTTTTGAAGTATGCTGACATTGCTAAGGGATTCAGTGATAGCACCTTATTTGCAGTCATCCACAAACTTGGTTAGCCACAGACCCTCCATTTTGGCCTGGACTTCTAAGAAGTACATGCCAAACAAGAAGGGACCCAGCACTGACCTTTGTGGGACCCCACTGGTGATAGGTCTGCTGGTAGTGGTAAAGTCTCCCACTTTGACTGAGTGTTGATTTGTGAGCCAGTTTGCAACCCACTTGATAACATAGGGGTTAATATTCAAGTGGGTTAGTTTGTCAATGATGTCCAAATGTGGGATAGTATTGAAGGCCTTGGCCAAGTCAAGGTAAGCTGTGTGCATGGGCTTGCTCTCGTCTTTGACTCTGGTCATGTTATCGAAGACATCCACCAGGTTTAGCAGGCATGACCTGCCCTTGGCAAAACCAAACTGGGATGGATCCAGGCTTTGGAGGTCACCTATATCCTTATTTATGAGGTCCATGATTTGTTCCATTGCCTTACAGATGAGGCTGGTTAAACTTATGGGTCTATTGTTACCTGGATCTGTTGCTAAGCTGCCCTTCTGGAGGGGGATAACAGCTGCTGCTTCCCATTCAGTGGGGACAAAGCCAGTACTCAGGCTGTGGTTGAATAGAGTGCCTAATGGAGTAGCTAGCTCTTGTTTTAGAACATTAATAACCCAGCCTAGAATGCCATCTGGTCCCATGAAAGCTGTGTTCTTAGCCTTGAAGAGAATATGGATAACGTGCCCTCTGGAGATGCTGGGAGGCGACGATGATGAAGACATGGTTTGTGATATGCTTGGGGGAGATGGGGGGGGGGGTGAAATTTTTGCCAAACCTGTCTGCTAGCAGGTTTGCAATTTCCACAAAGTCAATGTGTGCGATGCTGTCCACAATTAGTTCAGCACACATTTGAGTCCTACCTTTCAGGTTGAAGATGTAGCTGAAGAAAGCCTTATGGTTATCCTTGGCTATTGTTGCTAAATTTTTTCATAGTTGCTCTTTGAAGATTTCATGAGTTGTTTTGTTTGCTTGTTTATGCTGAGGAGAGTGTTCTTCCAGTTCAATTTTGTATTTTTAGACAGTAGTTTCTTTTGCTTATTGTATAATTGATTAATGCTAGACATCCACCAGGATGTTTTTTTTTTTTTGAGAATCTTGTTTTAATCCTACCTGGTATGGCTGTGTCTATACATTTGTGTAGATGTTTATACAGGGCATCAGTGTATGGGTCTATATCTCATCACTGAATGCTGTAAATGTTGAGCACCTCTGTGTTGAACCCTATTTGTCGAATCTTCATCCGTCGAATAATCATTGTAGCAAAACTTTTTCCCATGGTAAGTAACAAGTTGGCCAACCTACCGACTGCAACAAAAGCAGCATTTTTAAAACCCACCCTGGTGGGGGGCTGCACCCTCCACACCCCTCCTAACTAAATATACCAATTTCCAAGATCACACTATAGTGGGGAAAAGGGCAAATTCCAGATAATGACATACTGGTTATTTACCATGGGAAAAAGTTCACTGAAATGATTGTTCTCTGGATGAAGACTTTGATAAACAGGGTTCATCAAAGAGGTGTTCGACATTTAGAGCATTCAGCAATGTGATATATACCACAGTGTATACCCTAGTATAGCCATAAATGCTACCTGTGGAAACTGGAGCTTGGAAGTCAATTATACCTTCCCTTAGGAGGGCATAGTTAGCTTTGGTGACGTTTTTTAGCTTGATTTCTCCTTTGGGGAGTTCTGGTGCTATTGCTACTTCAAAAATGACTGATTTATGGTTGGATTTAACCAGTGTGGGCCCTACACTTGAAGCTTTGCATCAGTCACTCATATTGGTGAGGACCAGGTCTAGAATATTGGAGCCACTGTGAGGTGGTGCAGTATTTGTTCCACGGCATTTGAGTTAACAAAGTCAAGGAGCTGGGGGGCTCATGTAAGTTTTCCAATTAAAGGAAGGATAGTTGAAGTCACCCATGACTAGGGTGTTATGTGGTACTTTAATTGTCCCAAGTAGGTCTAAATAAGCTGCGTGGGCATCTTGGTTCATGGATGAGGGCCCGTAACTGATGATGACCTGAAGGGGTCTTACCCATGGCAATTTGGACTTGGAGCAGCTCCACAGAGTTTTAATGTCTAACCAGTCGAGAGGTGTAGTTATTATTAATGAAGACTGATACTCCACCTCCTTTGGTTCTCACACCTACAAAATGCAGTCTAAAAGTGTGGAAGGCATTGTAGCCTTGCAAGGCTGGGGTACTTTCTGTGGCCTTGAGCCAGGTTTCTGTGATTGCACAGATGTCAACATCTTCTAGGGAAAGGAGTGCTTCCAGAGCATGCAGCTTTTGATTTATATTCCTAGCATTTAGAATGCAGCTTTTGATTTATATTCCTAGCATTTAGAATGCAGCTTTTGATTTATATTCCTAGCATTTAGAATGCAGCTTTTGATTTATATGCCTAGCATTTAGAAGCATGGCCCTTAGTTTCTTTGTGTTTGATACTTTCACGCTGGGAATTTTGTTGTTGTGACCTTGCCTAAAAAAGGCATAACGGGGGAGGCAAATGCCTTGACCAACAACCAAAAGCCTAGAGGTGTCAGGTGAAGACCATCTGTGGTAAAGCAGCGTGGTCTATCCACTTTGTCATCCCAGGCTGACAGAAAATGGATCCACTTAGAATGACATCAGAATCTAAGCCAATTATTGACATCAATCATTTTCTTTTAATATTATAGTATCATCCTAGATGAGGGTAAAATGCTGCTCAAAGCTAGGGACATATCCACCTGGGACAAATATTCAGAGACCAATCATGTCTCTCTTCATATAGTCCAGAAAGGTACTTCTCAAGTTGTTCACACCAACATGAACTATGATGGAGTCATAATGGTACTTGTTGTTGAGAGACTTGAGTGCATGTGTGATCTGATGAATTCTTGCACCAGACAGGCAGCTGACCGTAACATTCTCCTTATTCAACATTTTGAGTGGGATGTCTGTATGAGTCTACCTGAAAATATCAAAATACCAGAAGATTGACGAAGACATCGTTGAGCCGAAACCAGCGAAAACTCATTTCAGCAAAGGACCCAATTGGAGAATGCATTCCCAAGGTAAGTAACCTGTTGGCCAACAAGGTGAATGTTGCCCTTTTTCCAAATGTAGTGTGATCATGGAGTTCATATATTTGGTTAAGGGGGTGTGGCGGGCACAGCCCCCCACCAGGGTGGGTTGGGGATGGATGCGGTTTCATTTTTGTGTCATTTGGTGTTAGTGCTTACTTACCCTGGGAAGATATTCATCAGTCGGGGGTCTTTCGCTGAAGTGGGTTTTCACTGATTTCATTTTGACAATGTCATTTTCAATCTTCCAGGATTTCAGTGTTATGAAGTAGACCCATCTGTATGTCTAACTATAGAGTCACCTATAACTAAAACATTTGGAATAGTTGTGCATTGCCTTAAGGACTTATCTGGTGAGACACAGGTGCTAGTGTTTTTATGTATTGGGTGCTTTGGGTGTTGTGTTATGTGTAGCCTGTTTGTGTTTTAGAGTCTCTGGTGTTTAGGTAGGTTTCTGAAGAGTGCCTCTGCATATGAAGCTTTATGTGTTTGGTGCATATTACGCATAGGAATTGTGGTGTGTGAGCTGACAACTTATTTAGTGTTGCTGTTCTGCATGCAAGAGAGCAGTGATTCCAGATTCTTAGTGGAGGATCACCTCTTGTAAATTGTACTTGAGTGATTTGGGAGTAAGGGGTTATCAGTGTACATGAGGCAGTTGATACACTGCCTTAAAAAACCCATATCGCCCAAGCTGGCAGGAGAAACGGAAGGAAACTGACAGTCCATAATGCAAGGTTTGAGCCTGGTATCTCAGTAAATAAGGAGAAAAGGGTGGGGGTATTAGGCAGGGAGCTATTTTCAGGTGACTAATCTATGGGGTGTACAGTAGGAGGTCTATAAAAGAGGGGAAATATAGGGTCTGATATTGATAAGTAAGAGGCAAAATCTCTGCTGGATGGGTCACTGAACAGCTGAGAGCTATTCAAGATCTGCTCTGCTAGATAACAGTCACTTCTAAGGGAAAATACTTCTGGCACTTTTGTGTCTGTAGCCTGCAAAAGTTACCCCCTCTGTGGGTGCACTATGTGCAAGCAAGAGCAAAATCAAAGAAACTGATGAAATAGCTCAAACTGAGGCCTTAATAAGTAACCTTCAGTTAGATAGTCCTACTGTATGCTTCTGCCACGAGGGTACGGGGGGGCTTCTCCAAAAAAGAAGATGTCCTGATTTTCAGTGCTCAGTCTTACAAACAGAAATGAATTTAGGTGGTCTGAATCCAGTCAATACTTTGGCCAACAGAAGTGCAATGGAATAACAGAAAAAAACAGGGTATTTTTTTTTTAATTATATAAGCAACAATGTAAAAAGCTGCACAGTTTTTTTGAATTAATAACAGCAACAGAATAAAACATCAGAAATAGAGATTTTCTTAAATTAAGTAAAAGCAGCAGTTGGTGTGAAATACAGTCAAAGGCCTAGGTACTCGCTAACATTGGTAGTAAATGTTACTTTACAAATCCAGATATGCTCCATGTTCATTGTCCTATCATGTGTTAACTGGTCCTTCAAAAGAATGAAACCATCCATTCAGTCTCATTTCTGGATGATTAGTATCTCCCATTAAATAACCTCTGCAATCAAAGACATCTCAACTGATGCACTGAGCTTTTCTATGTCTCTATTAATATGGTACGGTGGTAGCATTGTTACCTCACAGCAAGAGGTTCTCCCGTTCGATTCTCTGCTGGGCTTAGGAGTGCCTTCTGTGTGGAGTCTGCATGTCCTCCCCACGATTGGGTAGCGTTCGAAAGACATGCGTGTGTAAATGGGAGTGCCTTCGTTGAAGGTTGGGTGTCAAGCTGGCACCTCAGCATTTCGAAAAAATCTACTACCAGTCATTAGCGGACCAGAGTTCCGCTGTGGCGACCCCTTACCAGGAAAAGCCGAAAGACAAACAACAACAACAAGCCAAAAAAAGGTCTTTCCTCCAGGTTATGGTTTTGTGCAATCATCTTTCTGATTGCTGTTATCCCTTTGCTGACTTTCTGATCCCTCATCTTTCTCCCCATTTATACGATAAGCTGAATCTGCATTTTGCTGTGGTGACGCTCTTTTGCATGCTTGCAGTACCAGTATTGCTGCTTTAAGGTGTATCATCATGTATGTCAATGCATATAACCTCAAGAATGTAGCTTTATTGTCCTTATTACATTGGTCACATAACAATACTGTGTCCTCTTCACCTTAGTTCAGTAACTTGACTGCTGCTAGTAATTCAGCTTATATAATTTACTATGCATCCCTTTTCCTGGGAATATTAGTGTCATGCTGGTTCTAATACCAAACTAAATAGCAACAGGTCACATCATACTTCAATATCTTTGATATTATCACTGCAGCATGGAATTGCATATTTCTCTGAATACCCCTAATGATTTATCACTGATGAATCCTTGTAAACATCTTCTTATAGACTTACTAATAGTACATCCTCTTAAATTAATAAAAGAGACATCAGTATCAGTTTCACAACTTTCTACCATCTCTGCCATGTTTTAATGATATGTACCAAGAGAATCCATAATCCATCATGTATGTATTCTCCTCACGTGCTTGATGAACCATGATGACATTTTTTTTCCATTTGAGAGCACTTCCTACATTTAAGACTTCACTTCTCATTCCTTCACATTCCTTAGCATTACACACAAAATCCTACATGGAGCAGAAGAATTTCCCTTCCCATATTACCTTTCCCATTGTGTTGTGCAATGCTGTCATTCAAAGGTGTAATTAATAAAATGTTCACTCCTTAGACATTACAGCAGACTGACACTCATTACCTTCTTCTTCTTTTGGCTGCTCCCATTAGGGGTCGCCACAGCAGATCATCTGTTTCCATTTCTTTCTGTCCTCCACATCTTGCTCTGTCACACTAACCACCTGCATGTCCTCTCTCACCACTTACATAAACTTTATCTTAGGCCTTCCTCTTTTCCTCTTACCTGGCAGCTCCATCCTTAGCATCCTTCTCCCAATATACCCAGCATCACTCCGCTGTCCATGTCCAAACCAATCAATCCCACGTCTCTAGCTTTGTCTCCAAACTGTCCAACCTGTGCTGACCCTCTGATATACTGATTCCTAATCCTGTCCATCCTCATCACACCCAATGCATATCTTAAAATCTTTAACTCTGCCACCTCCAGCTAAGCCACCTGTCTTATCATCAGAGCCACTGTCTCCAATCCATATAACATAGCTGGTCTCACTACCATCTTGTAAACCTTCCCTTTCACTCTTGCTGGTACCTGTCTATCACAAATCACTCCTGACACTCTTCTCCACCCATGCCACCCTGCCAGCACTCTCATTTTCCCCTCTCTTCAGCACTCAACCATTACTCTGAACTGTTGATCCCAAGTATTTAAACTCATACACCTTAGCCAACTCTTCTCCCTGCATCCTCACCATTTCTCTGCCCTCCTTCTCATTTAAACACATATATTCTGTCTTGGTCCTACTGACCTTCATTCCTCTTCTCTCTAGAGCATATTTCCATCTCTCCAGGGTCCCCTTAACCTGCTCACTAATCTCATTATAGATGACAATGTCATCTGCAAACATCATAGTCCATTCAGACTCCTGTCTGATCTCATCTGTCAACCTGTCTATCACCACTGCAAATAAGAAAGGGCTCAGAGCTGATCATTGATGTAATCCCATCTCCACCTTAAACACATCCGTCACTCCCACTGCAGACCTCACCGCTGTCACACTACCCTCATACATATCCTGTACCACTCTTACATACTTCTCTGACACTCCCGACTTCCTCATACAATACCACAACTCCTCTCTAGGCACCCTATCATATGCTTTTTCTAAGTCCACGGAAACACAATGCAACTCCTTCTGACCTTGTCAATACTTCTCCATCAACACCTTCAGAGCAAACATCACATCTGTAGTGCTCTTTCCTGGCATGAAACTGTACTGCTGCTCACTAATCATTACCTCCATTCTTAACCTTGCTTCCACTACTCTGTCACATAACTTCATGCTATGGCTGATCAGTTTCATTCCTCTGTGCTTACTACAGCTCTGCATATCACCCTTATTCTTAAAAATCAGTATCAGTACACTTCTTCACCACTCCTCAGGCATCCTCTCATTTTCCAAGATTCCATTAAACAATCTGGTTAAATACCCCGCTGCCATCTCTCCTAAACATCTCCATCCTTCCACTGGTATGTCATCTGGACCAACAGCCTTTCCATTCTTCATCCTCTTCATAGCTGTCCTTACTTCCTCCTTGCTAATCCATTGCACTTCATGATTCACTATCCCCACATCATCCAACCTTCTTTCTTTCTCATTCTCTTCATTCATCAGCACCTCAAAGATCTCTTTCCATCTGCTTAACACACTCTCCTCACTTGTGAGTACATTTCCTTCATTATCCTTTATCACCCTTACCTGCTGCACATCTTTCCCAGCTGGGAGAAGAACTGTGCTTCTGCCTAGCCAAGTGGTACAGGTCCTTTTCTCCCTCCTTAGTGTCCAAACTTTCATACAACTCACCATATGCCTTATCCTTAGCCTTTGCCAGCTCTCTCTTCACCTTACACCTCATCTCATTGTACTCCTGTCTACTTTCTTCATCTCTCTGACTATCCCACTTCTTCTTCACCAGCCTCTTCCTTGGTATACTCTCCTGTACTTCCTCATTCCAGCACTAGATCTCCTTTTCCTCCTTCCTCAATCCAGATGTCACACCAAGCACCTTTCTAGCTGCCTCCCTTACCACCTCTGTTGTGGCAACCCAGCTATCTGGTAAGTCTTCACTGCCACCAAGTGCCTGTGTTTACTCTTCCCTGAATTCCACCTTACAGTCATCCTTTTTCAACTTTCCCACTTGTTCTTTAGCACTGCTCTCACACTCCTCCTCCTCTCCACTCTTGTATATCATCTGTTGCTCCTCCTTCTTCTTAAAATGTGTATTCACCACAGCCATGCCCATCCTTTTCACAAAATCCAACACCATCTCACTTCCTGCATTCCTCTCCTTAACACCATACCTACCCATCACCTCCTCATCCTCCCTGTTACCTTCACCAACATGCCCATTAAAATCCATTGCAATCACCACACTCCCTTCTTTTGGTACACCTACTTCTTCATCCAACTCACTCCAGAATTCTTCTTTCTCATCCAATGCACAACCAACTTGCGGGGGACATACACTAACAACATTCATCATCACACCATCAATTTCCAGCTTCATAAGCATCACTCTATCAGACACTCTTTTCACCTCCAAAACACCCTTGACATACGGTTCCTTCAGAATAACTCCAACCCCATTCCTCCTCCCATCCCCACAATGGTAGAACAATTTCAACCTGCCTCCGATACATCTGGCCTTACTTCCCTTCCATCTGGTCTCTTGCATGTACAATATATCAAACTTCCTTCACTCCATCATATGAGCTAGCTCTCTCTCTCTCTCTCTCTCTCTCTCTCTCTTTACCAGTCATACTGCCAACATTCAAAGTTGCTACCCTCACTTCCCTCTCCTAACCTTCCCCCTCTCCTCCTGCCTCCCGACATGCCTTTCCCCTGTTCTTCTCCTCCTTCAGCTAATAGTAGTCCAATTTCCACCAGCACCCTGTTGGCTAACAGTACTGATGGCAGTCATTATTAACCCAGGTCTTGACCAATCTGGTATGGAAATCTGTATTGTTGTCTGCATATTACATCTGGAAAACATTTTACACCAGATGCCCTTCCTGATGTAACCCTTGCCATTTATCTGGGCTTGGGACTGGCACAAAGAAATACACTGGTTTGTGTCTCTCCAGTGGTTGGGTCAGAGTGAGACTCATTACCATAATTCAGAAATGTGGTGATCTGGTGTTATGTGAGTGGCATTGCCAGGACTGGCCAAGAACATTGTGTGAAGGGAAGACAAGTATGACTGTGATGTCTGGTTTGCCCAGAACTGTGAAACACTGGTGCTGGCAGGATTTTTCTTCCTACCCCGCAAAGAAGTTTTTTCCCCCTCTGTTTGTTTACTCAGCACAAGGCCAATCAGCATATCACCAGAGAAGAGCTGTTGCTTTATTACTATGTGCGGAGTACAACATAGTCCGAATGTACTACTGGAATCCAATACTTTGCTTCAATGACTTGTGCAGTTACCCAATTGTGTTTTGTCTTAGCATTGCCTCCAGTCAAGGAGGGAGATTTTATTTTATTTCATTTTATTTAGCTTTTGTTTACTGTGTTTGTGTGAATGGATTTAGTCAAAAACCTCTTTTCAGTGGACGTCCGGGGAGAAAAGTTCCAACATATTACAAATATTTTTTTAAAAAAGACATTTAGTAATTGCATGAACAGGCATTAAACAATATACCTTAATAATTGCACATGTATTTGTCAATTAGATTAAATCTGTATGAAATAAAGGCAACTAGTACATTATAAAAGGTGCCTAGCATTTCGTAGTATTACATTATAAAAGGTGCTTAGCATTTCATAGATGTTGAACATTAAGCACTTGGAGAGGTGTATTAGTGGGTTTATCAAACATTTACTAGATCTTGTGATTAGTGCTAAGAAATTCAAAGAAATGGAAGTGATGGAAAGAACTTAACAAGTGAAGAAAATGTTAATAATTTAGTTAAGTGATAGGCTAATAAACAGGTTCAGAGACAATTATGTACTGCTGTCATAAGGTTTCTGTTAGAAGTATAGCAGTGGGGTGGTGAGCAGTCTTACAAAACAATATCCATTTTTTGGTTTTCTTACCTATTTTTCCAAATTTCCTTTTCCTTTTCATCATGTACCTCTTCCCAACGTTCTCTGAATTAGCCTCATCTGGACTTCTGGTCTTCATTTCTCCATCGTCACTGTATCATCATTCCATGTCCATTATGTTCCTTCCACTCCTCTCCTGATTTGCTACCAGATCTTTCCTCACATTTCTAAATCTCTAACTTAGTATAATAGGATGGGCTTGAGTTGTTCATCCTGTACAACCTTCAGTTCTGTTAATGTTGTTAAATATCCATCTGGCTCTTTTACATGTTAGCATATTCATCAATAGGTCTTTTGGTACCCAGTGCAGATCAAAAAACTGAAAAAAAAAAGCTTTTTTCTGCTCCTGCAACAGTAACAAGCTAATCTGTAACAACTAGCTTGCGTCAGTTACTAAAGACTTACCTCATACATTAAGCACTTTAGTGCTTCAGCTGTGACTGCAAATTCAGTATTGTCATTCATAAATCAGTGCCAGTACTACATTCCTGTACCATTGGCACCATCAGCACCTGCTGAATTTGCCCCTGGTCAGCTTGTGCCTGGGGCAGCCACCCCATTTTTTATCCCACTCTAATCAAGGCTCTGCATTTAGCAGTGCAACTGAAATATATTTGAGGTGGTAATGGAAATATATGTCTCTCTCTCTCTCTCTCTCACCTTAAGCCCCCTCAGATCATATTAATTTCCAGCAGCTAAGGAATGTGACTAAAAAAGTCATCATAATTGACAAAAAAACTATTACTGCCATCTACAACAGAAACATCAAAATAACCCTCAAAAGTTTTGGGCAGGTATAAATAATCTTCTCCACCCAAGTCAATCCTCCACTCCTACCCCAGTAGCGTCCTGCCATAAAAGTTCTGAAGTAGTGGCAAATACCTTCAATAGTTTCTTTACAGAGACTATCCAGTCCTTGGCCAACCAACTAACTCCTAGTGGCTCTACAGTAAATGATCCTAAACCCAACTCGCTACTCTCTTTTAACCTCCACCCAGTCTCCACATCCCTCATCCGATCCTTACTGAAAAAGCTAAAGCCAAATACCCTCTCAGCCGGTCTTCTCCCAGCTGAATACCTGCAAAAAGCTGCAGATGCTATAGCATACCCCATCTCTATCTTAATCAATAAAACCATAACAGAAGCCACCGTCCCCTCAATCTGGAAAATATCCTACGTTATATGACTCCATAAAGGTAGCACATCTACAGAACTATCTAACTATAGACCGATAACAATATTGTCACCACTTGCCAAAATTATGGAGAAGTGTGTGCACAAACAACTCTTATACTATCTCATTCAGAATAAACTCCTGACCAACTCACAACATGGTATTAGACCCCACCACAGTACATCTACTGCCCTCCTTTCTTTTACCAATGTAATTAACCAAAACCAGAATAACAACAAAATATCTTCAGCCCTCTTTCTGGACCTGTCCAAAGCCTTTGATATGGTTAACCATCAGCTACTCATCCACACTCTGAAAACCTTATCCTTAGATAACCAAACTCTCCAATGGTTCCATGCCTACCTCTCTGGTAGACAACAAGCAGTACTATGGCAGAACAAGCTCTCTTGCCTGTTACCTAATACCATAGGAGTTCCCCAAGGCTCCATATTAGGACCTCTTCTCTTTTCAGTCTTTATTAATGATCTCCATACAGTCATCCCAGATGCTACCTGCATTCAATATGCAGATGACTCCACACTAGTATGTTCTGACACCTCTCCAATAAACCTACTATCAACAACCCAGCATATATTTACCATAGTTGAAAACTGGCTCTCTGATCATCGCCTGATCTTAAACCCAAACAAAATCAAACTACTACTTTTCTCTCAAACCCGTAAATCCTCTACAACATCCTTTACCATAAAAAAATCTAACAATGGCACTATCATCTCCCCAGACCCCTATACAAAACTTTTAGGAGTAACTATTGACAACAATCTTAGATTTGATATGCATGTTAACCAAACCATTAAATCCATAAACAAGAAACTTGGGTCACTGTATAGGATAAAATCCTTCCTAACTCCAATGGCTAGAGCAACCATAGCCCACTCGCATCTTCTCTCTATCCTTTATTTATGCCTCTCCCATGCTTACTGACCTTAGCAAATCTGACCTTGTCAAACTCTCCAGTTGCTATAATCATATCGCCAGATTTGCAACTGGCATGCTCTATAGGACACACCACTGCCTTAACTTAAAAAACCTCGTCCGGATAGAACTGCCAAGCCACCTCCAGCTAAACCAGCTTTTAGAAGCATTTAAAATTCTCAAACAACCAGACAACACCCCTGAACTGAAAAATATAATTATCCCATACAGCAATCTAGGCTCTCTCCGCTCATCAAATAGACTGCTTGTCCAAACAATCAAATCCTATAATTCAGGTGGTGATTCTCTGTTCGCTAATGCCACAGGTAAAATATGGAACTCCCTCCCTCCCAGCTTTACTCTTACTACCTCCTTAGCCCAGTTCAAGAAGAGTCTAAAACTTCATTTCAAACTACATTGGCTTTGTCCATGCTCCAGCTCTGATTAGCTCATTCCTTTAAACTAGGGTGCAAACATCTCTGGCTCACTCTAGTAGAGAAACTAAACCTTTTAATTATGGAAATGATCAATTGCTATACTTGTTTGACTGACTCTGACTATAACAGATACCTTTATATCATTTTGTAAATATTTACCTGAGTTATGGGGCCTGTAACCCCAACAGGATAAATCGATAGAAACTAAACTCATAATCTGTATTTGTCGTATCTTAAGCTAGCATGTTTGATCAAGTCTGAAATAGAATTTCTGTATTTGTTATAGCTATATCTAGTATGTTTGAACAACTCTGTAAAATCATTTTCTCACAAATATTTTACTATATGTAACATTTTTCTAATGTATCTATGTTGGAGATTTTCTCCCCGGGTCTCCGCTGAAAATGGACATGTATCCAGTCGGACTATCCCGGTCAACAAATTCAACAAATGTAAAATAAATAATAAATAAATGTATATCTATCTATCTATCTATATATATCTATATATATATATATATATATATATATATATATATATATCTATATATCTATATATATATATATATATATATATATATATATGGGTCTACTTCATAAGATCGACAGACCATTTGATCGACATTCATTTGGTCGACAGCTCATTTGGTCGACAACCAGTATTCAAGGCACTTAACAGGGATTTACCCCCCCTCCCCAATGTTGTGCGACCTTGGAGTTGTTATATATAGATAAGGGGGGTGGGGGGCACAGCCCCCCACATTGGGGGGTGTGGGAGGCAAAGCCCCCACCTATTTTCATTAAAAATGTGTAGTTTTTCTTGTATATTCATGCTTTTAAACGAAAATAGGTGGGTGGCTTGCCAATGTCTTTGTTTAGAAGTTCCATGATAATGTGTTCCATGCCCTTGCAGATCAGGCTTATCAGACTGATGGGACGGTAGTTCCCGGGATCCAAGGTAGATCCTCCCTTGTGGAGCGGGATAACTGTAGCTGTGCACCACTCACTGGGCACGAAGCCTGAGGTGAGGCTATGATTAAACATGACACTTAGGTGAGGTGCCAGTTCATTTTGTAGTTCATGTAGTACACAGCCTGGGATGTCATCTGGTCCCATGGATTCTGTATTCTTAGCTTTGGAGAGTGCGGTTTCTACCTGTGTGGCAGTGATTATCGGAATTTGGCAATCATTTGGTATTGAGATGGGCTCTTTAGGGGGTGAGAGGGGGGTGAAGGTGGCACTAAATCGATCTGCCAGGATATTGGCAATATCCTTGGGATGAGTATATTTAATTCCATTGTGTTGTAGCTCAGAGCAGATCTGAGCATTGCCATTTAGATTCTTGACATAACTATAGAATGCCTTGTGGTTGTCTTTGGAATCTTTGGCAATTTTATTTTCGTAACTAGCTTTTGAGGTATTCATGAGGGATCTCTTCTTACTGAGGCTGGTGAGGGAGTTTTTGCATCCTGGGATTTTCCTCTTTTCTGCAAAAGTTTCTTCCTTCTGTTGTATAGTTTGTTTATAGCAGGGGACCACCAGATTGGCTTCCTTTTTTTGGAGAAGAGCATCTTGGTTCTATTTGGGATGGCACGATTCATGCATGAGTGGATGTGCTCATACAGTGCCTTAGTGTAGGATTCTGCAGTCAAACTTTCATATCTCGTCTGCGTGGGGGTTGTGAAGTTTGTCACTTCTGACTTCAGTAGCATGAAGTTGGCTTTGGAGAAGTTTTTTAAGGAAGTTTCCTTACTGGGGGGTGGGGGTGGGATGTGGATGTCAAAGGTGATTTGCTTATGGTCAGACCTGACCAATGAGGGGTGACCACTGGTGTGGAGCATCTATCTCCCATGTTGGTAATGACCAGGTCTAGGATATTGGAGCCCCTGGTGGGACAATGGATTAGTTGATCCAGGACATTGGAATTTATGAATTCCAAAAACCATTGGGAAAAGGAGTTGGTACCCGAGAAGTTTTCCCAATTAATGGCAGGATAGTTGAAATCACCCAGTATTAGGGTGTTTGGTTGTATCTTAATATTTTCCAGTATGTTTAGAAAGGTGTAGTGAGAATCTTGGGGCATGGTGGGGGATCTGTAGCAAGCTACAATTTGGATTGCAGTCTTACCTAGTGTTAGTTGCACCTGGAGAATTTCAGATGCATTGTGTTGGGCAACTAGCCTGGAGGTGTGAATATCCTTGGTGAATATGGACACTCCTCCACCTTTAGTGTTTCGGTCTTGGTTTTGTGGCCAAAAAGAGTGGTAAGAATTGTAGCCTGGTATTGCAGGGGTGCTCTCTGTAGCCTTGAACCAGGTCTCAGTTACTGCACAGATATCGATGTTCTCCATTTTTAGGAGTGCCTCAAGAGAGTGCATTTTGAGGTTTAGACTTCTAGCATTGAGTAGCATTACCTTCAGATTTTTCATGCTTGTATCTGTTACGGTGGTGGTTTTATCCTTTGAACCTTGCCTAAAAAAGGCACTATAGCAGTGGCAAGAGCTTTAGCCAGTAACCTGAATCCCAGGGGTGACAGGTGCAGACCATCTCTGGCAAAGCATCGTGGTTTGTCGATCATGTCTTCCCAGGCAGACAAATACTGGATCCCCTTTGAATGACACCAGAAGCTTAGCCAATTGTTGAAGTCAATCATTTTGTCCTTATACTGTGGTATAATTCTGGGCGAAGGCAGGATGCTACTCAGGGCTAGGGTCATATCTACCTGGGTCACATGATCCAAGAGCTCTTCCATGTCTCTTTTCATATAGTCCAGGGAGGTACGTCTCAAGTCATTCACTCCAGCATGGACAATGACAGAGTCGTATTTGTACTTGTGGAGTGACTTGAGTGCATGCATTATGTGGCGGATCCTGGCACCTGACAGACAGCTGACTGTAATTTTCTCCTTGTTCAACCTGGTGAGTGGGACATCAGTGTGCCTGACTATAGAGTCACCTATGACTAACGTGTTGGGTACATTGTCTTGCCTTAGGGGCTGTTGTTGGGTGGCACACTGGTGTTGTGAGCTATGTGTCACTTTGGTTGTGACTGGTGTTTGTTTGCGTTTCAGCTTTGGAGGTCCATGTTGCTTGGGCAGGTTAATGTTAAGGGCCTCCGCATATGTGGGTTTAGTGTTGCTATGTGTGGGCGTTGATGGTGTCGGTTTTGAAGGGCTATGAGTTGCTTGAGGTGTAATGCAGGTGTTAACCTTCTCCTCTTGACTGTCTAGCACAATCTTGGCTGGAGTGAGCTTTGCTTCCAGTTTGGCTAGGTAAGTGCATTTCTCGCAGGTTGTAGTGTTGGGTGGTAGGAGGTGAGGATTGTCTGTGTACATGAGGCAGTTGCTGCATTGCCCCAGTATGCCTAGATTCACCAGGTGGACAGGAGAAATCACCGGAAGCTGACCCTTGGACATGCTTGCTTAGGTGTTTTTTTGTAAAGTTTAAGAGTTGTTTTCCCTTACCTTTGCAAGGTACTTCGCAATTATAGGCTGTTTAGTGCCTATGATTAATTTCTCCTTATTGACAAGGAGATCTGAGTGCTTGAATCAGTTTCAGGCTTCCTAGTGCTTTCCAGCAGGTTCTAGAGCAAGTGCTAGTCACAAGGGTTCAGATTTTAGTGCTACTATTGAGAAACCAGCTAGTTTTAAGGGGAAATTTGAAGAGTACACTTTCTGGCACCTGGAATAGTTTAACTGCAGCCTCACAGTGCTGCACGATGTGAAAAATGTGCAAACACACGAGTTTTTAAGCCAGAAAGTTAAAAGGGATAGAAATCAGCCCAAAAAGGCTAATAAAATTACAATTTCAGAGCTAGAAACCACTCTAGCGTTAGATAGGCAGTACAATGCTCACCACTCCCACTGGTAAGCAGTAGGACTTCCTTCTACCACAACAAGGTCTGGATAGCTCTGAGCACAGAAAATCAAGTCCTGAAACCAGCAAAGCCTGGGATATGGACTGACTAGAAAAGGAAACAAGATAGTATTTTTTTTTTGTTGAAACAGGCTAAACAATGCAATAATAAAGTTAATAAACACAGAAAAGGCTAACACACTTGAGTGTGTAGTCCTAAACAGTAAATGCAATTAAAACTCTACAAAATTAGCAAATTAAAACTTTTTAAATGAAGCAAGGCAAGTGCAAAACTGAAAAATGATTTAAGAGGCAGTAACACAGCAGAATAAGTAGCTGGTCTACATATACAGAGAAGTCTATATGTACAGAAAAGCAGTTAAAACACACAAACACTTCAGATACAGTGCAACTTAGAGCACTTGAGATGTAGCAATATTAAGGCAATTACAGTTATAATAAATGCACTAAAATATACTCTATATTTCCAAAATGTTCAAGAAGCACAGTCAGAACACAAGGAGATTCATGCAAACATTTTTTTTTTTGAAAGGGAAAAAGGAGAAACAGAAGGCCTTATCAAATGTTCTCTCTGTATTAGGTAGAATGAGATAATGACACTAGACTGGGAGGAGTGTCCCAGATCAGATTTACAGTAGGGGTGGGCAACTGCAAAGCCACCAAGTATAACAGCAAGACACCAACAGGGAGAGAGGGTGAGAATACTAAAGCTATTAGCCTACAGACAGTAAGCACTACAGAAAGCCACAAAATGAAAGTTTTTAAACAGATAAAGGAGCAATGAGACTCTACAGAATGCTTTTTTTACTGCAAACAAATCAGTCACCCATGCAGATTAGTTAATAGCAATAAAAATACACTCAAAAACTGTGCAGCAGGCAATAAAAGTGCTATATATAAATTGCTATAAACAATAATTAGTATAAATAATCAAAAAATACAGGATACTTATATATCTCAGCTAAGAGTTGTAGTCAACACCTCTCCTCCACTCTGCTCAGTGTGTATTGACAGAAACCCTCTCAAAGTTAGGGCTTAAATACCAAAAGATACAACCTTAGATAACATTTTTTTTTTCAAAGCATAGAAATAACTTTTGGCTCTGAAAATATGTTAGTCAAAAATAAATATAGCCTATTTATCTGTTAGTATTGATCAGAAATTGTGAGAAATGCAGCATAATTGACAATTTATAGCAAACGGAACACTGATGCTAAAATTAGTGTACTACTTCTTTTAGCGGTAGTGGTGCTGCGGTACCGTTGTCACCTCACAGCAAGATGTTGTCCCGTTCGATTCTCAGCTAGAGCGTCTTCTGTGTGGAGGCATACATGAATGGGCGTGCCTTCGTTGAAGGTTGTGCGTCAGGGCTGGTAACTCAGCACGTAAAAATCCTCTACCAAACATTAGCAGACCGGAGTTCCGCTGTGGCAACCCCTAACCGGGATAAGCCGAAAGACACAACAACTTCTTTTAGTATCATGCAGCAATATTAATTTCAAGTCACAGTCATACACTTGTAATACACATATTTTAAATGAAAACTACAGCAAACTCTATCTTGACTAATCTTTTTATGGAGTCAAATGTATTTATATATATATATATATATATATATATATATATATATATATATATATATATATATATATATATATCTATATATATATACACACACACACAAATGTATATATATATATATATATATATATATATATATATATATATATAAATATGTATATGCATATATATCTATATATATATATACACACACACACACACACACACACACCCACAAACACATATATATATATATATATATATATATATATATATATATATATATATATATATTTACACACACACACACACACACACCCACAAACACAAATATATATATATATATATATATATATATATATATATATATATATATATATATATATATATATATATAGGTCTAGGACTATTCACTGAAAGCACATTTCACTGAAAGTCAAATGATTGTGCCCAAAACACTGAAAGCTCAAGTCACTGAAAACATAATTCACTGAAATGCATTTCTCTAAAAGTTATATATGGCCTTTTCTTCGCTGTAGTGCGACCCTGGAGTTAGTATATATAGTAAGGGGGGGGTGTGGGGGCACCGCTTTCCACATTGGAGGGTGTGGGGGGGCATAGCCCCCCCACATAGTTTGCATATATATATTAAGTTTAGAAAAGAGTAATTTATTGAAATTGCAAGTATCCATGTGTAAAGTTCAAAATATTTAAAATAGGAGGAGGCATACCCCCCACCCCCCCAATGTGGGGGACAGTGCCCCCCTTACTATATATTCTAACTCCAGGGTCACACTACAGTGGGGAAAAGGCCATATATAACTTTCAGTGAAATGTGTTTCAGTGAAATGTGCTTTCAGTGAATAGTCCTAGACTCATATATATGTATATATACATACACATATACACACACACACACACACATATATATATATATATATTTATATATTTATATATATATATATATATATATATATATATATATATATATATATATATATATATATATATATATATATATACATACATGTGTATATAAGTGTGTGTGGGTGTGTACTGAAATTAAACTAAACATCCAAATATCGATGTTTACAATGTTGACCACAAAAATATGACTTTGTAGATTTGCAAACATGGACATGCTACTAACACATGCTCCAAGCAACAATCTCAGTGCATGAGAAACTTACACTTAAAAAATAATTAAGTAAAGCACTGTTTTGTTGCCCTCTTGCTACCACCATGTGGGGGATACCCCCTGCTAATTATACGTATACTAACTCCTACCCTAAGAAATGCGCAATCTCACACACTTGTCATCTATCTGTGTAGTTGACTATATTTTGTCTGGTAAACAGATGTCAACCAATGATATAGCTGATGTATTTCAGTGGACCCATATTTAGATGTATAGATATGTAAGGATGTATATAGATAGAAGAATTTGTGGGTACATTTTGATTAGCCTTTAAGGGAAATTGAATCTTAGATTCATTACTTCTCTTAACACATCTTTGGTTTCGAACATCTGCCTTATAATGCAGACCAAGACAAGAGAATCATTCTGGAGGTCTATTGTGTCCAAATATTGCCTGCCTTATACAGTTTAATATCATATCCCTGAATTACCAAGGAAACCTCTTACTGTTAAGATATCACCATGTCTGTCCATAATCCATAAATCCATTCCCTGTCTTTTCTTAAGGGAAAAGAGGTTCCTTGTTCCAAATAGTTATTGTTGCTGGAAATTCTCCCACTATCAGAGAACACAGGCATCCTTTTACCTCTTCCTTGTTATTGTGGTTTTGTTTCAGATGAAGTCAGTTCCATGTCATATGCACTCACTTCAGCATTTGCCCTAATAGCCTTAAAGTGTTTTACACTGCCAATCCCACTTAATCAGGCATGCAGGCTAGAGTGATGTATTGAGTTTGTGTGTCGAAGATGAAGAGGAAATCTCCCAGTTCAGGGTAGGAAAACAATACCAACTACTTTACAAAAACATCTGTAATACTTAGGCAGACCACATCTGATTTTCACACGTTCATAGCTCAGCTCACAAATCAGCAGTCAGACTCAAGCCAGTTTGGACAAGCTCTCCCATTAAGATGTCATGGATAGAACACTACAAAATATCTAATTAAAATGAACTGAATGTGAGAATTACAAATAGCATTTATATTCTGAACCACAAGGCATACAACTGCACTGCCTTACCAACTTAACAAAATATACCATAATAATATTATGAGGACGAATAATGCTATTTGTAGCTGTAATAATGTTACAAGCTTTTCATTGAATAGCTTAAGCTGGTCTACTGTTTTTCAAATAGCATACTAATGCTGTTTTATTGTTGAGATCACTATGTGCAGTTCTACTTGTTTCCTAATGTAAATGAGACAGTGGTCAAAAATGAGTTTTTGGTTTGTAGCCCAATGCAGAATCATTGTATAGGTTTCTGGCTAATACAACAGCTTTCACATCTTTCCTTTCCCTTCCTGGTTGTGTTTTAAGTAGACAAGAACTGAGGTGATTGCTTCCACATCAGTGCTTGATGTTCTTTAGTACATGACTTCCACCTCATAACTGTTGCCGCCCTGACCTTGTGGATCTAATAAAACCATCTTGACAAAAAAAGAGTCACATGTGATTGCCAACCTGTATTTAAATGTGATGCCTAACATTAATTTATTGTTAGTTTGTCCTTTTGTTAAGAGTTCAGAAATAAGTCCTTCTTTAACGTCTCTGTATCGTGTATAGCCCTAGTTTGAAAGTCTTTTTAGACCTGTTTATTCACAGCCAAACATGTTAAAATGTAAGGGATGGGGGGCAGTGTTGTCTTAATAAATTCATCACAGAAAATATGTAAACTGCATCTTTAAACACATATTAAATACAAGTGCAATTTCTTCATTGGGAAATTCTTTTTCTCAATTTCACCAAATAATAAGGATATTGATTTTTTTTTTCCTTTTATAAGATGTAAATAGTGCTGTTCATAATCCTTTAGAGCAGGATCTTATTATGGCATTCATAGTCAGACCTTTGAAACAATATTTTTTTAACACAGTGTCTGTCCAGGTTCTATAAAATTCCATTTTTAGATATGCTTCACCTGATCTTGTTCTTCACAGTTAACCTGCTGCCATTCTGATTACTGATAGCATCTCTGAAGTTCATCTGAGTTACTTATGCCTCTAAATACTCTGTATAGGTAGTGATTTGCAGGAGATTATGCAATGGCGATAGTTAAATATGTATTCTTTGTTGTCGCCTGTTCATTTTCAAGTTACTGCATTATGCTGAAATCAAAAGCTTCTAATGTATACTTTGTAAAACTAATCTCATTTCCCTGATGAAACAGCTAAAATCAAATTTAGCTGTCTATTTACTTTGTGAAAATGGCTATGCATTTACTTTATCATCTAAGCATATTAGTGGTATAATTCTCCAAGAGTAAGCATTAATGCACTTTATCTTTTTTCTTAATTATGTGTTTATTATATCAAACTAAAAAATCAACATTTTCTGTCACTTCTTTGTAAACAGCAAATTATATTAATTGGTATTTAGCATTGATAAACAACATGGAGTTTTATTCAACATTTTGCAACATTGATGTGATTTCTAATGCAAATGCTCATGCACTCTGACTAAAAACTCATTAAACTAGACCATAATACATGATATCCCAAAAAACAGTTTTGAAAATGACACTATTACCTGCTTTATGAGAAATTAATGACTGACTATATGAATACATGTGTTCTTGCTAACACAGACTGGACAGATAAAAAAGAAGTAGCTTGAGGAATTTGAGTGGAATCAGCCTGATTATGAGAACGGAGCTGTCTTTAAGAAGGTAAATAGTAACACAGCCTCTAATCCTAGTATGGAAACAGTGAGCAAATGATCACTCGTTCCACTAATGCAGTTCAAGAAAAAAGTGGAGTGTGTCCATTGTTCAAAAAGACTTCTTCTTCTTCTTTCGGCTTTTCTCAGTTAGGGGTCGCGACAGTGGATCACCTGTCTGCTCATGACTGGCAGTGGAGTTTTACAGTGTCGAGTTGCCAGCTCGGCGCCCAATCTTCCACAGAAGGCACGCACACGCACACACTCAAACCTAGGGCCAGTTTAGAGTGTCCAATCCACCTACAGCATGTCTTTGGGATGTGGGAGGAAACTGGAGCACCCGGAGGAAACCCATGCGACCACAGGGAGGACATGCAGACTCTGCACAGAAGGCACCCCAGCTGAGGATTGAACCAGAGAACCTCTTGCTGTGAGGTGGCAACACTAACCGCTGCACCATCGTGGCCGCCCCCCCATTGTTCAAAAAGACTAATGAATAAAAATATAAAGAGAAATAGTGACTTGTCAGTCTTTTTTGGAAATAATGTTGATAAGAATCCAAAGGTACAGCATTCAGATTTTCAGAATGTTCAAGTTTGTCAAGATCATGGCACAAGCAACAGAACACAAGCTGTAGTGCAGATGCCCAAAGGCAGCACTCAATGGAAGTTTCAGAAAAAATAGTCGAAAAAGAGAGGGAAGGAGAAGAAGTAATCTTCTGTTGTTTTGCAAATCTATCTAATGTGGCTTTAAAGGACTCAGGCATTAGTTTATTGAACAAAGGCTGATTGAATGTTTCAGTCAGGACAGCAGGTATTAATTAAATTATAAACAGTTTGAGGGAATATGTATGTAAGCTTAATTTCAAGTGTGTTTGATTCTTCCAGTTTTGACTATACTATTTTCAAAAAAAAAATGAGGGCTTTTAATTCTCACTAAAGCCAGGTTTTAATTTCAGTTGAGGACAACTGAAAATGACATCAGAGAATTATTGAAATGAGATATTATTATTTGTACTATAATCTCACTGTTATAGAGAGGGAATAGCTGTATGAACTTAACAATAATCTTGAGTTATTGATTATCAAAGACACAAAAGGCAATGCAGTAATTTCATCAAATGTAGCAGATTACAAAGCCAGTATGTATGAGTCATTAAACAATAACAAATTTTAAAGACAGATACAGTGGAAAGAGATTGTTAAATCTTGTATGTTGATTAACTCCTTTGTAGAAGAGTGATTGACAGACCTTTAATTGATAATGATTTGCCCAACCTCTTCCGTATTAGGCCACCCAGGGTGAACCATATATTTGGTTTGCCCAAAGTCCATAAAAGTTTGGATAATCCTTTTCCCAGGACTATAGTGGCAGGGCAAGGGAACAACATGGAATCAATGGCATTATTTAGTTACAAAGGGTTGTAGTAATGAGTGAAGCTTGTGCTCATGACTCCTTTGATTTTATGAAAATATTATGGATTTGCAAATAGGTGTTACTGATATTTTAGTCAGACTAATATTGTTTTGCTGTACACTGTTATAAATAATGTAAAAAGGCTTGATAAATGACATGAAGTATTGCTTTCTTCAAGTATTTTTTTCTAGAAGGCAATACAGGTTATTCAGAGAGGTTTTCGATGTTATTCTCTCTTACAATTTTTTTTTTTCAGTTTGAAACTCACTTTTTAAGCAGATTACTGCCATGGCTATGGGGTCAGAAATGATCCCTAGTTATATTAATTTGTTTATTGTGAGATGAGAGAGTGTGACAATTTTCAAATCTGAATATATTGAGGATATTGCACTTCATAATTGCTTTAGAGATTATATTTTTGTTGTATGGAATGGAAGTGAGTCCCAATTATTAGATTTCACGCAACATTTGAATAATGGAGATGATTATTTGTCTTTGACCGTGTTAGTTTTAGCTCCTTTAATTATTAGGATTTATTGGTATACAAAAATCAACAGTTGTTAGTCACCAGAATTTTCAATAAAAAGCTCAGAGGGGCACTTAGCATAATGATTAAGGTGTTTGCCTCACAAACATAAGGTACAGAGTTCGATTCTCACATTTGAGAAGTAAATGAGCTAAGCTTAAAATGGCCTACAAATGCAGCTGGCCTAATATAAACCACAGTTCTTATCTTTATAATAAAAGCTTGCACTCAGTAATTTTAAAGACGAAAACAGTAAAATGGTAATTTATTAGAGCGAGAAGACTGACTGACAAAGGCAGTCATTTTGAAAAGGAATGCAACTTTTTAACTAATAAGTTCCTACCAAGAAGTCACCTGCATGAGTTGACTATGAATGCCCGTATGGAGGTGAAATGAGATAGGCCCACTAGATTCAAACCTTGTAGACTTAATGTTCTTAATAACAAAAATAGGGAGGATGTTCAGAATCTGAATAAAAGCTGTAGCACTTGCATAAGTTCAGCAGATGAGAAAGTGATAGAAAAATATAGGAAAGAACAATTGGAGATTTCCCTAGCTTTACTGTCAAAAATAGGTGAGACTCATTTGTTTGTTAGAAAAAGGGGAGCTAACTTAAAGAATATCTTTCAAACCAGGTTGACTAGTATGTCTGGTGATTTAATGCATAAACCTAAGGGAATCTAATGTATAAGTGTTTGGCTTGCAGTTATTGTATATATATATATATATATATATTTATCAGTGATTAAGTAAAAATGCTATGCTCTCATAAGGATGTTAATAACTAAAGTGGTGACAACCTCCTTGCTTGAGGCCAGAGGTGGTAACAATCAAAAAGTTAAGCTAAAAATCCTACAGTTACCTGTAAGGGCCATGGGAGGCAGCCACACCTCAGATTAGAAGTACCACTGCGGAAGCCTTTTCTTTTGCATAGTTCTAGTTGCCGGTGCCATGTTACCTTCAGTGGTGAAGCAAAGGTATTCATCCTGTCCAGCCTGTAGGGAGCAAAATGACTTGCTAGAGAATTTTCCATCAGGTTAGGTTTAGTCAAAGTAAAAAAGGAGCCTGGAGAAAATTTATTCCGGATCAGTCCTTTAGTCAGTTCAGGTAGGCAAATGAGGGCTTTCTAAGACAGTTTTCAACTGAGCTGCAATTTATCAAGAACATTGTAAGGAGGGCAGTAACCTTAACTATGCCCCCTGGGTGTGCCTCAATAATAGGAGAGGATGAGGGGTGTACCCTTCTTGAATTTAGAACTGCCCTTCATCCTTAACCCTTAAGGTGATGGTATTTTTTTCTTCTTTCGGCTTTTCCCGGTTAGGGGTTGCCACAGCAGATCACCTGTCCGCTCATGATTGGCAGTGGAGTTTTACAGTGTCGAGTTGCCAGCCCGGCGCCCAACCTTTCACAGAAGGCAAACACATGTACACACTCACACCTAGGGCCAATTTAGTGTGTTCAATCCACCTACAGCATGTCTTTTGGGATGTGGGAGGAAACCGGAACACCCGGAGGAAACCCACGCAACCACAGGGGGGACATGCAGACTATGCACAGAAGGCACCCCAGCCAAGAATCGAACTAGAGAACCTCTTGCTGTGAGGTGCCAATGCTAACTGCTGTACCACCGTGGCTGCCCCTTTAAGGTGGTGGTATAATGCCCACGATACTAAAAATAACATAAAGAAAATCATGTCTTGTTTTATTAAACTTATCAAACCTAGTAGAATGGGTTATTATTGTTACTTATAAATCATTTATAAGACTTAACAGTATAATATAGTAGTCATCAGTTTTTAAGTCCGTCTGGATACTTAGGAATTATATGCATATTATAAACATATTTCCCAATATTTCATTTTCAATAAATCAGTAAGTTGTAAAAGCAGCATGTTTTTAATGAGACCTATAGTAAACAATAAAAAAACACTTTCACTACAGAGATCCTTTTTAATACAGTCTTCAATGTGGGCTCATTTATATTCATTATAAAACTTAGAAGATTTTTTTCCCTTTGTTGTAGAGCTTATTTATACTCATAGATCACAGGCGTGCTTTGCTTATGACTTTCCCAATATACTTTGTTCTAGAAGGGGCTACCAAGTCTAAGTACCTTTTCAGCTGGAATTAAAACTCTGTTTCATGAGCAGCAGCTGAAGCTGCATGGTTGCTGGCGATATTATACATCTATCCTGACAGCTTGTCATAGAGCTTGAGTAGTTTTGCTGTTTTGAATTCCATACATTCAGATTTGTTCATGGGGTGGGGGGACGAGTCACAACTTTAAAGGGAGAATGTCACTAGTTTGTGGTCAGATTTAACCAGGGATTTGGGATATTATTGCCATGGTATAGGATGGGACTATGTTCGTAAGGAAAAGTTCTTGAATGTCTTCCTCTTAAATGGTTGGTTAATTAATTATCCCTGGGGAATTATAATTAATTAAGTCCAGAAATTGTTGGGCTTTCCCAGCTTTTGAGTTGTAAGTACAACAGTTTATTGATGGATACTTAAAAATCACCCATCAAAAAGTTATCTTTAGCTATTACAACTATTTCAGAAAGCACATTCGGGAACCTTTTATTGTCATTTGGTGACATACAGAACTCTATAACAGACAGTAATATGATAATTTGCTTTGTTTAGGCTAAGTCTGAGTTCAACAGTTTCTGTCTGACGGTCTCTAGAAATCTGTCTATGGAGATATGGTTTCTAAGTACAATAAAAGCATCTCTCACTGTTTCCTTTCTGTCTAAATGCATGCAAATACCACATAAGGCAGGAGTGTTCTCTTTATAATTAAAACGAACCCCAGTTACAACAAAGACATTGATGTCTTCAAGTTGTAGGAAGGTCTCTTGTTATTAAAGGACAACAGTGGGGTTCTATTATTAAATGCTCAACTTCTCTGCCCTTTTTATCCCCATTTACAGTCCCTGCTATGAATAAACAACAATACAGCACACAAAATATTTAAATCAACTGTTTTTCTCCACTAGAACAGTGCCTTACTGTACTGTGGTGGTTTCACTTTCAAAAAAACATTTATCCTGCCCTAGTAAAGCTTGCTGCAGTCTCCAATTCATTGATGTCATCAACACCTATGAATACAGGTAGTTTTTGACCAATCCTTTCCCCAAACTGACATTTCCATAACCTTCCTAAAAACCCATCCATGCTGTGACGTCACAGCTGCCTGGTCCATCCAATACCCATACAGAAAGTAAAGGCTAGAACAAGGAAACAGTGCATGAGTCAAGTCTCCTGCTGTGGGCTGTCAATCACAGGGGGTAACTACTCAAATTACCCTTAGCATTTTGACAACTAGGGAAGTTAGGTGTGAAGGGGGGTGGGAGATGAGTCAAACTAGTACAATTCAGGCTTCACAAAACACTGCAGTTTATCCATTCTAAAAAGAAGCAGCAGTAAAAAGCACTTTGAAAGTCTGTTCTGTGGAATTTGGACTGCTTGTGTTTTAAGTAGTTATCGAATGGCATGAAATGTTACTTAAAACTGACTGACTGGAAGACAGCAGTGTCATTCATCATCTTCTTTCAGCTGTTCCCATTAGGGGTCGCCACAGCAGATCACCTGTTTCCATTTCTTCCTGTCCTCTGCATCTTGCTCTCTCATACCAACCACCTGCATGTCCTCTCTCACCACATCCATAAACCTTATCTTAGGCCTTCCTCTTTTCCTGTTACCTGGTAGCTTCATCCTTAGCATCTTTTTTCCAAATATACTCAGCATCCATCCTCAGCACATGTCCAAACCAATGTAATCTTGCCACTCTGGCTTTGTCTCCAAACCTTCCAACCTGGGCTGACCCTCTAATATACTTACTCCTAATCCTGTCCACCATCGTAACACCCAGTGCAAATCTTAGCATCTTTGACTCTGCCACATCCAGCTCAAACTCCTGCCTTTTTGTCAATGCTACTGTCGCCAACCCATATAACATAGCTGGTCTCACTACCCTCTTGTAGACCTTCCCTTTCACTCTTACAGGTACTCATCTGTCAAAAATCACTCCTGACACTCTTCTTCACCCACTTCAGTGTATGCATTGTAAAATCAATTCACATTCTACAATCTATCAATCTACAGTGTATGCATGTAAAATCAATGCAGTGACAGGAGCTTTAGAAAGAAATAGGCCTGTATGACATAATTTTTTTACAGACAAGCACTGCATTATTGGGCAGACTAAAAAATCAGATTTATTTCAACATGCCAGAGCCCATGTAGTTAAACTCAGAAATTATGTATAAAAATATTTAAAAACCTGTAAATAGTCCCAGAGTGGTGTTAAAATGTAGGAAACACCAAACCATGATGAAATAAACATCTTTTTTGAGTCTGTGGGTATGGTTCTCCTTTAACACATTTGGCACTGAGAAGAACAACACTGATATAGTTTAATTTGGAATTTGCTGTAACTTTATCTGCTGTGTTTGGTTGTCAGTAGCCAAACTCTTCCTAAAAAGATACTAAGGGAGCAGAGCAGAAAGAGCCTTGCTCAGTAAGCAGAAGCCATTGAAAGAGAGGCACAGCCTTGTCTTTGTGAGGCAAGGTGGAATTTTCTACCATATCACTTTAAACTGGCTCATGCTAGACCCCACTAGAATGACATAAAGTACTTAGCTAATTGAAGAATCAAGTCATCTCTTTTTTGTATATATGCATCTTTTTAAGTGAATGTAAGACTTCTCAGGATTTAATCAGTCAATAAGTAAATAAAAATAACAAAAAATGTACATTAGTAAACAAATAATTAAGCAGGGATCTATATAATAATCCAAGCATTTGTCTTCATTGTACATTCATCTATAATTTTATTTATGACTCATTATACTCCGTTTGTTTCTTCTTTCAGAAAGCCCCCATATACATCATGAAATGTTCCATAGCAATATTCAACTTAAGGATAATATCAATGCCCAGCATGGTATAAGCAGATGTGTTCTTTTCTGGAAATGGCTATTATTCTGTATAATTTACAGTGGCATGTGTGTGTGTGTGTGTGTGTGTGTGTGTGTGTGTGTGTGTGTGTGTGTGTGTGTGTGTGTGTGTGTGTGTATGTGTGTGCAATATATATATATATATATATATATATATATATATATATATATATATGGTTCTAGTTTACATAACCGACAGCTGCTTTCACCGACAACGAATGTGCGAGTGCCAGAAGATCGACAGTCCGGAAGACCGACGCTACGGATCAAAACACCGACGCCGAGGATAGTGACTTGGAAAAAGGCTGTGTAAGTATGCAGTGGTGACGGACGTTAGGGTGCGAGTAAGGTAAGTGTGGATAATTGACGGTCTGTGGGGATAGGGGTGGGTTTAGTGATTTAGGGTCAGTGCGCGGGTTAGGTAAATGTGCGGTAGTGATAGTGTTTGGGTTAGGGGCGGGTTAAGTGAGTTAGGGTTAGAGCTCGTGTTAGGTAAGTGTGCGGTAGTAGTATTTTTGGGTTAGGGGCGGGTTAAGTGAGTTAGGGTTAGGGCGCGGGTTAGCTGAGTGTGCGATAGTGACGGACCTTAGGGTAAGGGTTTGGGTTAGGGTTGTAGATAGTTGTGTATGTGAGGTTTAGTTTGGGTTTGTGAGGATTTTGGTGTGCTTGTGTTGTGTGTGTGGTTTTTGGACAGGGGATGTGTTTTGTTAGTTGATTGTTGTTATTGTGGTGTGTGCAGCATATGAGGTTTCGTGTTTGTGGACCGTCGGTTATTTGTTTGTCGGGCATGTGAGGTTTTGTGTTTATGGTTTGTCGATTATGTGGTGTCGATGTTTGTGTTGGTGTTTTGCAGTGTCGGTTATGTAAACTAGAACCATATATATATATATATATATATATATATATATATATATATATATATATATATATATATATATATTCTTTAGCTATGTCAAGAATCTAAGTGGCAATGCTCAGATCTGCTCGGAAAATGGCACAAAATACACTGAACTGACTGATATCGCCAACATCCTGGCAGACAGGTTCAATACAAACTTCACCCCCCCTCTCACCCCCAAAAGAGCCCATAACCATAGCAGAAGAATGTAGAGCCCCTGAAATCACAGACACTCAGGTTAAAAAAGCCCTCTCCAAAGCCAAAAACACAGCATCAATGGGACCGGACGGTGTCCCAGGCTGCGTTCTACACGAGCTCAAAGACGAACTAACCCCTCACCTAAACACACTGTTTAAACTCAGCCTCTCCACGGGCTATGCACCCATAGAGTGATGGACAGCAACAGTTATTCTGTCCACAAAGGTGGAGCCACAACAGACCTGGGAACTATCACCCTATAAGCCTGTCTAGCTTGGTCTGCAAGGCTATGAAGCACATCATCATGGAACTCATTAACAGAGACATTGGGAACCTCTAAACACTGGACACTACCCAGTTCAGCTTTGTTAAGGGCAGATCATGCCTCCTAAACCTGGTGGACATCTTTGAGACAGTTACCAAGGTTACAGATGAGGGAAAGGTGGTACACACAGCCTACCTACACCTTACAAAGGCCTTCAACACTATTCCCCATTCTGGTATTATAGACAAGTTCATCAACCTGAACATAAATACCTACATCACAAGATGGGTTGCCAACTGGCTCACTGACAGAACCCACATGGTGAGAGTTGTGAGAGCTAGGTCTGACTCTAAACTGGTTACAACTGGCGTTCCCCAGGTCTCAGTCCTAAGACCCCTCCTGTTCGACATATACTTCTCAGAGGTACAGGCAAGCACAGGAGGACTATGGCTGACCAAGTTCGCAGACGACTGCAAACTAGGGGCTATAATTGACTCTCTGGCTGATACAGACATCCTCTAAAAGGGTCTCACTGAGATGGATACCTGGTGTTAAAATCATGGCCTCAAGCTAAATGACAAAAAGTGCATAGTCATCCCCTTTGGAAAAAAAGAAAGTACCCACAAACTACCACATAGGTGGTAGTCCCCTAAATACAGAAAACATAATAGGGATCTGGGGACCCAAGTAGATAGTAATCTCTCCTTTGATAATCACATTGCCAAAGTGGTTAGAAAATCCTTCTATGTGGCCCACCTAATCACAAAAGGGTTCACATCCAGATCAAAAGAGGTCATTATGCCCCTCTACTCATTACTCATAAGACCCATCATAGAGTACAATACCCCATTTGGGATATACCTTACAAGACACTTGCAACAACTGGAAAGACCTACGAAGTACCTCACCAAGAGGATCACTGGCCTCAAACAGATGCCCTATGCAGCTCGACTGAAGAAACTCCAGCTGTACTCAGTTGCTTACCACCTATTCAGAGGTGATCTCTGCCTGACATTCAAGACCATGTTCAACCCAGAATTGATGAACATGCTCCCTCTAAAGAAAACCTTATCCCCTCGAGCCACATGCTTGAGGGATCTAAACCTCATCACAACAATAAATAGGATGTGCTGGAGGGATAGATTCCTGTCCCAGAGACTTCCCATGCTTTGGAACAAGATTCCAATCTACATTAGGCAGAGCTCCTCGCTAACACTCTTCAAAAGAAACCGTGACGAGTGGATGGGAAACAGAAAGTTTACCCTGGGGATCACTTCAGTGGCTGTGCTGGACAGAAGCTCAGGGAACTAATATAAGGGGGCGGCGAAAGCCAACACATTCTTGTTAGGCTTATAAATGCCTTTGGGCAGATAGCCTAGTACCTACCTATGAACCTATATATAAAACTGCATATAGCTGCAATTTATTCTGTAAAATGTTGACTTGGTCGAAAATGTACTGCTGTGTTTTTATATTGAACATAGGTTTCTTGAGCGCAGAGCTGACTTTGTTGTGTTATGTATGGATGGGATTTGGGTTAAGCAAAGTGGCTTTTGACATTAAGAGTAGGAGTGTGTGAAAGTGTTTGTGGGTTAGGGTTAGATAAGCTTATTTAAGTAGATAGCAATTGTGCTCTGCAAGTGTGTTATGTATGGGACATATGTCTGAGTATCTAGTAAAATGGTACTGTTAGGGATATATATGTATGGGACATATGTCTGATTATCTAGTGAAATGACACTATTAGGGACATACATATATATATATATATATATATATATATATATATATATATATATATATATATATATATATATATATATATATATATGGGACATATAGGTTCATAGGGTGGTACTAGGCTATTGGCCTTAGAGCCTATACAAGCCTAGCCATAACAATTCCCTGGCAATTTCTTCCCACAATATTTACTTGCCTAGACCCGTGTCTAGCAGGGCGACTGACGTGATCCCAGGGGTGAATTTCCTAACTCCCATCCAATCAACAAGGTTGCTTTTGAAGCGGGCCAAAGAGGCGCTCTGCTTGATATGTATGGGCAGTCTATTCCAGAGTCTGGGGAGTCTCTGGGTCAGGAACCTATCTCTCCAGCATGTTTTCTTCATTGTGATGACAAGGTTTAGATCCCTGGAGCATGTGGCTCTGAGGGATTGGGATTTCTTTAAGTGCAGCATGTCAAACAGCTCTGGGTTTGACATGGCCTTGTATGTTAAGCAGAGATTGCCTCTGTGTAAACGATATGTGACAGAGTATAGCTGGAGTTTTTTTAGATGGTCAGCATAGGGCATCTGCTTTAGGCCTGTGATTCTTTTAGTGAGGTATTTCTGTGGCATTTCTGGTTATTGCAGATGTCTTGAGAGGCACATACCAAATAGGGCAATGTATTCTATAATGGGTCTAATGAAGGATGTGTACAGTGGGACAATGACCTCCTTTTTTCTGGATGAAAAGCCCTTAGTGATGAGGTGTGATAAATTGAAGGATTTCCTGACTGTTGTGGTGATGTGGTTTTCGAAGGTGAGACCACTGTCCACCTGTGTCCCTAAGTCTCTTATCACAATTTTGGTGTTTAGTGTACTGCCACCTATGTGGTAATTCATGGGTAAATGTTTTTCCCAAAGGGGATAACTATACATTTCTTGGCATTGAGCTTGAGCCCATAGCTCTGGCACCAAGCCTCTGTTTCTATAAGCCCCTTTTGTAGAATTTCCACATCATTTGGGGATTCAATAATGGCTCCCAGTTTGCAGTTATCTGCAAACTTTGTTAGCCAGAGTCCCTTAATGTTGGCCTGTACTTCAGAGAAGTAGATGCCAAAAAAGAGGGGCCCCAGGACTGAACCCTGAGGTCTTCAACTTGTCACTTGTCTGGAGCTGGATTTGGAGTCAGCTACTTTTACAGTGTGGGTTCTGTCAGTAAGCCAGTTGGCAACCCATCGAGTGACATAGGGATTAATGCCCAGTTTAGTAAGTTTATCTATGATTCCAGAGTAGGGGATGGTGTTGAAGGCCTTATTGAGGTCTAAGTAGGCTCTGTGGACCACCTTATC
This sequence comes from Protopterus annectens, assembly GCF_019279795.1. Classification (NCBI taxonomy): domain Eukaryota; kingdom Metazoa; phylum Chordata; order Ceratodontiformes; family Protopteridae; genus Protopterus; species Protopterus annectens. The sequence continues at coordinate 1,509,976,831 of NC_056745.1, forward strand.
CTCGTCCACAAATCTGGAGACTGATTCAAAGAAGTCAATCAGGTTCAGGAGACAAGATTGACCCTTAACAAACCCAAACTGTGTGGGTCCAGTGTTTGAAGGTTTCCAATATCTTTGTTTATAAGTTCCATGATAATACGTTCCATGGCCTTGCAGATCAGGCTCATCAGACTGATAAGGCGGTAGTTCCCAGGATCCAAGGTGGATCCACCCTTGTGGAGTGGGATAACTGTAGCTGTGCGCCGCTCAGTGCACATGAAGCCTGAGGTGAAGCTATGATTAAACATGACACTTAGGTGAGATGCCAGTTCATTTTGTAGTTCATGTAGTATACAGCATGGGATGTCGTCTGGTGCCATGGATGCTGTATTCTTAGCTGTGGAGCTATATGGAGATATGTCTGAGTATCTAGTAAAATGGTATTGCTAAGGAAAGGTAATATGTGGGTCTGGGGTTAGGGACAGTGGTATGATTAAGGATAACAAACATAAGGGCAAGGTCAAGCAGGAGATCACACTCCTCTGCTCACCTCTACTCATGTGTGCTAACCCAAACCCTGGATATCACCTTACGAAAAAGCCTCTCCCTAACAACAGTATCATGAGTTATACAAAAATTGTCTTATGTTACTGTCAGTGTTTTTGTGTTTATTTATTTATGTGTTTATTTCCATCCATGCATTGCAAAAGTAAAGTTTTGTTTTCCTTTTGTGATCAGTTCAGATTTGACTACTTTTTTCTGTTCGTCAAAGTGAATTTTGACTTACAAATATCGAATAACTTAGTGTCGATGTTTCAGCAATTTATATATATATATATATATATATATATATATATAAAATACATATATATATATATATATATATATATATATATATATATATATATATATATATATATATATATATATATATATGGGTTCACTTCAATTCACTGAACTTTCAGTTCACTGACTTTCATTTCACTGACACCATTTCACTGAAATTCATTTCACTGAAAGTTTTATATATATATATATATATATATATATATATATATATATATATATATATATATATGTGTGTGTGTGTGTGTGTGTGTGTGTGTGTGTGTGTGTGTGTGTGTGTGTGTGTGTGTGTGTGTGTGTGTGTGTGTGTTTTATACATTTATATATTTAAAACCCAAAGTAAAGAAGCTAGAAGACAGTGATAATTCCTTTCAAAAACATTATATAGAATATACTAACTTTAATGTTATGCAATTATTTTCAAGTTACACCTCAAACAAAGAATAATTGTCCAGACTGGTTTAGTACTTCTGATTATCTTACAGCTATGAATGTAAAATTGAAACATAATAAACAAAGAAAATGTAGAAGAATGAGACTGGGATAAACAGAAACGAAGTTAATGACAATAATATGAATGAAACAAAATGCATAGAAACTTGTGCAAAAGCTGAAGAGAACAGTGAATGTGATTCCTCAGTATGAAAGGCAGTCAGAGTCCTTGTGGGATTCTTTTCCATGTCTAACTTCTAGATGTGATTAATTTATTATTGAAGTTAGGTCCACTGACCACACTGCAGAATAAAGTACCTGGTATGATCACCTCAGAAATATTATTACCAAAAATTAATAACTAGACTGAAGGCAAGGTATAACATTTTCCACTGAGCTTTGAAGTCTATCCTAATGAAAACATAAAACATCAGATCACAATCCAAGCCAGCGTAATACATCATATATCCCTGCATATCAAGCAGGACTTTGACAGTCACATAGACTAAACAAATATAAACAAACTTAATTATTTTGTGAATCAAATGTAAGAAGAATGCATCCTGTCTCTGGCAAATCCTTAAAGCAAATGAACCACAGATAGTTGCAAGGATGTTTGATTTGAGGCATAATTGTGCATCCAGTTTTAATTGTAAAAAGATTTTGCATACATGCTCTGCATGTTAATCAACTGTTAATACTCATATCTGACGGAGCTACATTTTCTTGATTTCAGTAAAATTAAAACATTAAACGCATACCATTATACAAATGTCTGAATGAAAGACAACATATTCTTTGAAGACTATATAAAAAAAGCAAACAAAAAACAATTTGATTTATAAAATGATATGCTAGTGTAAACATTTATTTATGAAGCATAAAAAAATAAATAGATATGTGCTCAGAATTCAATCATTTGTCATCAAATGGACATAGTGTTCTACTTAAAAAATGGAGGTTACGGGCCTACAGCTAATCTTTTTTTTCTGACTTATTTTGTACAGCTTTACATAGCATTTTCATAATGTGATGCGTTATATTTGGCATTGCAGCTTTTTTTCTTTTTCCCTGGAATGATACCATATCGATAACTATAAATATAAATTGTTTTGCAGATATCGTCAGCTTTTTGTCATGGAACACAGTAACAAATTCTAAAAATTTTTATTCACTATACAATTAATGTTGCTATAGTGCTGCTTAATATAGCCTAGATGAGAAAAATAGACTTCTAAAACATTTTCTGCTCAGCAGGGCGGAGGAATGGAGCCTAGACAGAGTTCCAGAAAACATGGGATTAAGTAACAACTTCGGCATGGGAAGCAATAATAACAGAAGGTGGAAGTGAACAGCTAATGCTGGCTCAGCCATCTTGGGAAGGGTGATAAGATTGTGTGCACTAAAGTGTAGGCAGCCAATGGAAGGAGAATCCATGGCATGTGACATATGGCTTGGGAATGCGGACTTGCCCTAACTATGTTTGCAGAGTACATGAGAAATAAGCAGTAGTACCTATGCTCATGGACGCAGGAACAGCTGGTTCTCACATCTATGTGCATGTGTGCCAGCCATTTTGGATGGGCTATGAAGTGAAAGAGAAACTCCCCAATGTCTGCCTGTATTATGATCTCACTCGGTTATCACTGAAACTACAGTGGAACACATATGCTGACTGGTTATGGGGGAAGGATGGTTAGCAGACAGCAGGAGAGAAAAAATATTACTAATGTTACAAAAACTCAGATTTCATGATAAATTAATCAAGTGTGGAAATATATTTCTCAGGACTGGAAAAATTTGAATGAGTTCCCTATTTTCAAAAATGTGGATAGGGGATGTGTTCCAGTTATAGACAGACAGACACCCCTTCAGGGAAAGTCTTTGCCAGGGTGGCAGAAAGGGGAAACAATCACATAGTTAAGCATTTGAATCATCAGGAGATATGTAGAACGTGTCCTGCTAATGGAATAGGGTATGTACCTGTAGTCCATGCATAGATACTGAAGGATATAGGAGATTGCTTAAGAGTGCCTGCATATGGTTTGTATTCCTGGAAAGGGCAGATGAATGCATGTCCTGGGGTTTGTGTTCCTGGAAAGGGCAGAGGAATGCATGTCCTGGAGATTGTGTTTATGGACAGGGCAGATGGATGCATGCCCTGGGGTTTGTGTTCCTGGACAGAGCAGATGAATGCATGTCCTGGGGTTTGTGTTCCTGAAAAGGGCAGATGAATGCATGTCCTGTGGTTTGTGTTCCTGGAAAGGGCAGATGGATGCATATCCTGGGGTGTGTGTTCCTGGAAAGGACAGATGAATGCATGACCTGAGGTTTGTGTTCCTGGAAAGGGCAGATGGATGAATGTCCTGGGGTTTGTGCTCCTGGACAGGGCAGATGAATCCATGCCAATGGGGTTTGTGTTCCTGGAAGGGGCAGATGAATACATGTCCTGGAGATTGTGTTCATGGACAGGGCAGATGAATGCATGTCCAGGGGGTTGTGTTCCTGGACAGGGAAGATGAATGCATGTTCTGGGGTTTGTGTACCTGGAAAGGGTAGATGAATACATGTTATGTGGTTTGTGTTCCTGGAAAGGGCAGATGGATACATGTCCTAGGATTTGTGTTCCTGGAAAGGGCAGATGAATGAATGTCCTGGGGTTTGTGTTCCTGGAAAGGGCAGATGAATGCATGTCCGGGGGGTTTGCATAGATACTGAAGGATATATGAATTTGCTTAAGAGTGCTTGCATATGGTTTGTATTCCTGGAAAGTGCAGATGAATGCATGTCCTGGGGTTTGTATTCCTGGAAAGGACAGATGGATGCATGTCCTGGGGTTTGTGTTCTTGGAAAGGGCAGATGAATGCATGTCCTGGGGGTTTGTGTTCCTGGAAAGGGCAGATAAATGCATGTCTGGGGTTTGTGTTCCTGGAAAGGGCAGATGAATGAATGTCCTGGGGGTTGTGTTCCTGGAAAGGGTACATGAATGCATGTCCTGGGGTTTGCGTTCCAGGAAAGGGCAGATGAATGCATGTCTTGGGGTTTGTGTTCCTGGACAGGGCAGATGAATGCATGTCCTGAGGTTTGTGTTCTTGGACAGGGCAGATAAATGCATGTCCTGGGGTATGTGTTCCTGGGCAGGGCAGATGAATGCATGTCCTGGGGTTTGTGTTCCTGGACAGGGCAGATGAATGCATGTCCTGGGGTTTGTGTTCCTGGACAGGACAGATGAAGGCATGTCCTGGGGTTTGTGTTCCTGGACAGGGCAGATGAATGCATGTCCTGGGATTTTTGTTCCTGTGCAGGGCAGATGAAGACATGTCCTGGGGTTTGTGTTCCTGGACAGGGCAGACAAATGCATGTCCTGGGGTTTGTGTTCCTCAACAGTGCAGATGAATGCATATCCTGTGGTTTGTGTTCCTGGAAAGGACAGATGAATGCATGACCTGGGTTTTGTGTTCCTGGACAGGGCAGATGAATGCATGTCCTGGGGGTTGTGTTCCTGGAAAGGGCAGATGCATGCATGTCCTGGGGTTTGTGTTCCTAGAAAGGGCAGATGAATGCATGTCCTGGGGTTTGTGTTCCTGGAAATGGCAGATGAATGCATGCCCTGGGGTTTGTGTTCTTGGAAAGGGCAGATGAATGTATTGTCCTGGGGTTTGTGTTCCTGGAAAGGACAGGTGAATGCATGTCCTGGGGTTTGTGTTCCTTGACATGGCAGATGAATGCATGTCCTGGAGTTTGTGTTCCTGGACAGGGTAGATGAATGCATGTCCTGGGGGTTGTGTTCCTGTACAGGGAAGATGAATGCATGTCCTGAGGTTTGTGTTCCTGGAAAGGGCAGATGAGTGCATATCCCAGGGGTTTGTGTTCCTGGACCGGGCAGATGAATGCATGTCTTGGGGTTTGTGTTCCTGGACAGGGCAGATGAATGCATGTCCTGGGGGTTTGTCTTCCTGGAAAGGGCAGAGGAATGCATGTCCTAGGGTTTGTGTTCCTGGAAAGTACAGATGAATGCATGTTCTGGGGTTTGTGTTCCTGGACAGGGCAGATGAATCCATGTCCTGAGGTTTGTTTTCCTGGAAAGGGTAGGTGAATGCATGTCCCAGAGCTTGTGTTCATGGACAGGGCATATGAATGCATGCCCTGAGGTTGGTGTTCCTGGAAAGGGCAGAATAATGCATCTCCTGGAGTTTGTGTTCCTGGACAGGGCAGATGAATGCATGTCCTGGGGTTTGTGTTCCTGGAAAGGGCAGATGAATGAATGTCCTGGGATTTGTGTTCCTGGGCAGGGCAGATGAATGCATGTCCTGGGGTTTGTGTTCCTGGACAGGGCAGATGAATGCTTGTCCTGAGGTTTTATGTTCCTGGACAGGGCAGATGAATGCATGTCCTGGAGGTTGTGTTCCTGGAAAGGGCAGATGAATGCATGTCCTGCGGGTTGTGTTCCTGGGCAGGGCAGATGAATGCATGTTCCGGAAAAAGGTCCCAGTGGAGTAGGAGGCACTGCTGCTGCTACTTGCCATTTAGCCCCTGTATTTGTGGAGCAGAAGTTCTGACCACATTCCCAGTGCTTCATTGATCTGAGTAATGCTAATGAGACCTCAGTCACGTGGCACATGTGGCCTCAGTCAAGTGTCATGTGGTGAATGTGGCTTTTCTATCAGTTTAATTTCGTCAACTCTTTTGATTTTCTATTATCATGATGGGAATGGACCCTATTCTTGAGTCTGAGTGAAATTAAAATTCATGAAATTGGTCTTGTTTTAGTCTTTGATGTCAGCCAGACGTGTTCTTCCCAGCACCCACAATTGCTTAGAAATGACCCCTGAAACTCATATGGAGTTACATACATTGTTATTTTATCTATGTATGACAGTAAATTCATTTTATTAGATCTGTTGCTCATAGTAGTATTGGAACTGTCTGGGTAGCTTTCTTTTACATTGCTCTCATTTCTGCTTGCAAAGCCTTGTATGTTATGATTTTATGTCTCTCTGTAAGTAAGACACTGTAATCACTTTGTGTAGCAATTTCAAGGACCAATGTTACTTTTGTCTTTTTTCATGGACTACTATATCCAGTTTTCTCACATCTACTTTGAACCATTGGCAATTCATGATCCCTTATGGCATAAACTTCATCATTCTCTATGTTGCTTTGTGGTTCATGTTTCAGTGCTTTCCAGCTAGTTCTATATTGTATATATGAATATGAATACAAATGTGGCTGATGTGGCCTCAGTCAAGTGCGAGATGGTGAATATGGCAGATGTCCCTTAATCATGTGTCAGGTGGTACACATTGCAAATGTGGCCTCTGTCATGTCTCAAGTGGTAAATATGACAGATCTAGCCTCAGAGGGAATTTGGATTGCAAACAACACAGTGACTGAGTGGTTAAGGTTCTTCTTCTTAAGGTCTCAGGTTGAAGCCTGTGCTCTGGCCACAAACTGACAGTTGTATGTTACTTCTGTATTTGCATGCACTTTCTCTTCATATGTTGGTTTCCTCAAAAAACATGATGATTGCCATTTATAAATTGTTCACATGCATTCCTGTCATGCTTGACTTTAAGGCGAGCGTCATGGTAAAAAGAAAAGGGCTTAAAAGGACAATAATTAAGCAGCTTGTCTGAAATATAGAACTTATTCAGAAGCTATTCAGAGGAGGTTGCCCCATGTCTAGCATGTTCTTTAAATGGTGAGTGAGTTTTATCTTCTTCTGAAGGACAAAAAGAAAACAAATCTGAAGATTGTTAAAAACACTGAACTATGATACAGCTTCTGTGTGTATACATACTTTCATGCTAGTAACATAACTGCTGTTAACGTGCGGCCTCACCAGACATTTCATTACTTTAGCATCTTGTGTATAATCATATGCTATCAGAAATGATTTTAGTTAAAAGTAATAGTGTTGACTGCATAAGTTTACAAGAAATCATTTTGCAAATATAAAAATTAGAATAACTACTTGGCAAGGGCTACATACACAATGACAAAACAGACTTTATATTATTCCAGCTGAAACAGCAAAAGTGTTAGCAGTCAGGGTTTCCCATTACTGCAGTGAAACTATAAAGATGCAAATTCTCTTTTTTTGGTATCTGGAAAAGTTTCTGCTAGCGGACAGCCCCTAAGGGGTGCAACATGCTTTCACAGCAGTCAATGCAGTCAGGGTTTAACACTGTAACATCTCCCAAAGCTGCAAATTGTAATAAGCTGCAGAAAATGACCTTCCCTGCTCACTTCCCATTCAGTGATTTTTATATATTCACCACTGGGTAGTGTGTTAATCTGCTATACTCAGGAAATAGATTATTTTCTTTCTTTCTTTTTAAATTGAAAATGTATGCAGTCGCCACTTAAAGAAGACTAGAGAGCAGTAAGAATTCATACATGCAGGTTCTGAGAACTATGTACTCATGAAGTAAAGAGCTTTTTTTCTTTTTAAATGCTTAACTGAAAACCTGCAACATACGAGTGTAGACACAGGTAATCCTAAAGTAGACTATAATGTAGCAGAATTTAATGAGAGCAGCATCTGGGAGGAATATACTAATGAAAGAAATAACTTTGCTTTCTTTTTGATTTTTAAAGGACAGATTGCACCATTTGTGGGCCCCATGCAGCCCCACTACAATCAGTGGATTCGTGGATGGCTAAAGCCAGCTGTGGTATAAACACTACTAACGCATACTGAAGCTGTAGGACAGCATGTATTTGTAGTTTGAATTTCTAACATACACAACACACTGATGGCAGTGAGCAGGTAAGTGATAGAAGAAGCCTGTGTATTCTGAAATGGAGAGGAAACAGTCAGTGTATGGACAGATTAAAGTTGTCAAGAAAGAGAAGGAAAGAAATATCAAAACATAAAACTGCAAAATAAATATGCTCAAAGGACAATATGTCCTAAATGCAAAATTTCCTTGCCAGAGAGATTTTCTTCCCTATAGTATGATCCCAATGTATCGCATATTCAACACATAACTTTACAATTTCTTCCCCTGTATGTGGCTTTTCTATCCTACTCAGCTTTGTGAGGGCAAAACATGTTGGGGCTAAAAGAAATCTCATGATACCTTCTTTAGGAAGTTGTCTCCCTTGCTTTTCTCATTTTTGTTTATCATATTTGATTGTTTCTTGCTAGGAGAAAAACACTCAAGATACCGTTAGCTTTTTCACACACCGATGGAGTTCAAACAGCTAAAGGTACCTCTATCTAAAGGTCATATGAGAAACACGCATGACTGACAGCCATGCAGATGCAGTATGAATATTCATTGTCTATTTGTAGTTTACTGTTTTCTTCAATGTAGTGCAATCTTGGAGTTGGTATATTTAATTAGCAGGGTGTGTGGGGGGAGCAGCCCCCCCACATGGGGGGTGCAGAGGGGGCTTGACCCCCTGCAAAAGACAAGGAAAAAATATTTGCAGTTATAGTGTTATTATTTTTTTCCTTAATTTTTTCAGGGGGGGGGGGAGCCTCCCTGCACCCTCCACTTCCCTTGCTAATTAAATATATCAACTCCGAGACCGCACTACATTATGGAAAAGGGTAAACTACAAATAGACAATTAATATTCATGCTGCCATCTGTATGAATATTACTTAAGTTTACTAAGACGTCACTGATTGTTGGACAGTGAGTGGGTTTAGCCGGACTTGCTACTCTGCATCCTGCGAGGTACTATAGTAATGCAAAGCCCAAAATGATACTTCATTTTGTTTGTCTTGCCAAGGATGGCTTCATAAGGTCATAGATTAGTACTAAGCTAACTGTCCGTGTGGGCCATTTTAAGCCTAGCTAGTTACCCCATGTGAGAATCGAACCCTGTACCTTGTGTATGTAAGGTAAACACCATAACCATTATGCCAACCTCCCACCCCCAGATGTTATCAAAATCTCGCAATGTCTCTGGCATCATTGCCAAGTGATGAGCAGCTTTGGATAAATGAACCAAGACTAGTGCAAATGCAAGGCTTATATACGATCACAAAAAAGCAAGTTTTACACTATTTATGCCCCGAGGCCAATCAGATAAGCATATAATGAACTTTCCACTGGCAATTCCCAGCTCTGATAGATGAAGTCATCCCTCTCTTGCCACAAGAGTTAAGACTTTGTGCCTTCTAATGTAAAAAGGAAACTTGATTAGCCATTAACAGCAACTTTACTAATCAGCAGATCTTTTCAAGTCAGGAAATATGATACTCTGACTGGATCAGGGAAGACTACTGGAGGAAGTCAAAGTTTTACATTTTTGGAATGCTATGTTGACTCAGTTATTTCTTTATATTTCTGTAAGTTTGTTTAACAGATTGTACTACCCATGCGTACAAAAACTATCCAAGTCCCTGTAAATCAGGCCCCACTGACACTTCGTGTGGATTCTCAAACTTAACAGTAGTTTTCATTACTTACATTCTAAAGGAATGGAATTATTGTTTGACTCGAGAGACTATGATGAATAGATCTCATCAGGTGTGATTTCACAATGCATTATGTCAAAAACTATCTTTCCAGGAAAGTAAGATTAAGTCAGGATGTCTGCACCAATGAGGGCATTTATTTAATTAAATCCAATAAATCATTGCAACCCTGTAGCAGAAATGAGGAACAAAAAAGAGTATCCATTTGAGGAATGACAGGAGGGTAGAATGAACTGAAAATATTTGGTTTGATGGAGGAACTGTGTTTGTGAAGAGAGGCCTGAGAGAAGTAGTGTCATCTGTATCTGCATTTGATTTTACAAACATTTAGTAAAGAAAGTAAGAAAGTAATTTAGTAAAGAAAGTAAGAAAGTAATTTACTAAAGAAAGTAAGAAAGTAATTTAGTAAAGAAAGTAAGAAAGTAATTTAGTAAAGAAAGTAAGAACGTAATTTAGTAAAGAAAGTAAGAAAGTAATTTAGTAAAGAAAGTAAGAAAGTAATTTAGTAAAGAAAGTAAGAAAGTAATTTAGTAAAGAAAGTAAGAAAGTAATTTAGTAAAGAAAGTAAGAACGTAATTTAGTAAAGAAAGTAAGAAAGTAATTTAGTAAAGAAAGTAAGAAAGTAATTTAGTAAAGAAAGTAAGGGGAACCGATCAAATAAGTGAAATAATGAGCTGCAACTGATTTTGGTAACATGTTCAAGTACAGAAAGCTAGAGAACCAGATGGGTAAATGCACCAGACTAGAGGGGTAAATCTTAAGACTTGACAGTGTACAACACGTTTGTAAGTTATTGTGAATTATACAATGCCTCCCCATTAATATTCAAACACATGCACACTGACTGGCCAGCCCAACCAGCATGCCCATTGTAAATCCAGAATATACCAATGGAAAAATGTCCGGTCACCCGGACTTCTTTCCATTGGTATATTGTTTAAATTTTATTTTTATTTCTTAAAAAATAAAAATAAAATCTTTAGCCCCGACTCTGGACATACCAGAGAGGCAGCTTGGACAAAATACTAGAGAAATCAGGTACGTTATTTAAAATTAAACACACCTACCTGATATCCCTTGTATTTCTTCCATGCTGTCTCTCGCCTACCCCTAAACTGCCCTAAAGTTTTTTTTTAATTAAAAAAAAAAAAAAAAAAAAAGAAAACAAAAACAGAGCAACGGAGACTTTCTTTTCTCTTTTGGTTCCATTTCAAAGCAGTGATGTACTGGGTATGCATGACAACGCATGTCCTATACGCATGCACAGTACATCAACACAAGGAAGCAGTATACCACCAGCTGCAGAAGAACAGTAATGCGCCATTATACAAAGACATTATTTAAGAAAAGTAAGTATTTTTTTTCTTAAATAATGTCATTGTATAATAGCAATAACTGACTCCATGGATGTGGAATATTGAAATTTACCCACGGATGGCTTTATTTAATTATTTGGGCTTCGCCCACATGGTTAAACCAGGCCAACCATGGGTAAATCTTCAATATACCACACCACGTCATCGATTATTGCTTAAATATGAGATGGATAAATGGGTTAGTAGATCAGAAGAAATATTTAAAGGCAGAATAGGGCAAATATTTTAACATGACTATTTTGTATTATTAAATAAATTGTTACTGATAGGATAAAATGATTTGAGACCAATGTGTCTGTTCAACATATATTTTGTGATGATAGTAAAAATACTGAAGCAGAAGCTGACAGAATAGTTCCTGGAAGCTGTGTAAGAGACAGTTACCTGGGCTTAAAAAGAGGAATGTGCTACATCTGCCATATATATTTAGATATTTTATGTAACAGTTATTTATAGATTAAGAAAATGTGTTTGAAATTGTATGGGGATATTTGCACAAGGAGTCCTTTTTTACCCTCATAAAATTAAAACTATCTATAAAACTAAAGAAGAAATTTGCTGGAGATGTAAAAAAGCTTTAAAAAATACCTGATATAATATTTCTGTTAAAAATGAGAAGAAGGGAATATTCTGGGAAAACAAGAGCTTTTCAAGTTTTAGGAATAGCTAATTGTACAATTATGGATGCTCTTTTAATAACAAATGTTGCATTTTTAGGAAATATAAATGTAGCAAAATATTCCTTAATGTGAACACTTTTGACAACAGCAAGTAAAGTTATTACAATAAAAAAGGAAAAACCTCTTCTTCTAACATGACCTATTTTATAAGTCAAACTCTTGTTGTTGTATATCATAAAGAAATGACATTTATTATAATGAGGGGAAACAACATCAAGAAACAAAACTATAAATACTGAGTAAAAATGAAATTTTTGTTAGAAAAATATAATTATCTAAGAAAATCAAATTAGGAGTTTTGAATTGTTTAAATAATGTGTGATTTATATGCATTCTTTAATAGTTTATATGAATGTGTGAAGTTTGTAAAATAAAAAAAGGAGAAAGGTGTATTTGAAAAAGTTGTCTAATATAATATGTGATATGCTGATTATTTTGCTTTGAATCAGGTTGCACAATAAAGAAATCTATGTGGTAATTATAATATTGGCTGTTAGTTAATGATAATTTAAGGTATCTTTCTAAGATAAACAAATAGTAAAGACTGTGGAATGTTTTATTGTGTAATTCCATGTCGTTCATCTGGATGGGTTCATAGAAAGGAAGAGTCAAAGATGTGACGGTGAAGTGAAGTGAAACAGAGATTTAAGCAGCGATAGCCTAAAGTGAAGGCATTTGTATGACTGGTTAATATGGAGTAAGGAAAGAATTTGGATGGTTATGTGTTTGTGCAGAACAATGGAAAATACATGTCCTTAAGAAATAATGGTTGCTATGTGATAAGATGTCAGTATAATGAGACAAAAGGGGAAAGTTCTTGACTTCACCACAGAATCTAAAGAATATCTGGAGATGAAGAGAGAAATGTGAAAAGAAAAATATTGCAAGGCATATTTATAGTAAAGAAAATAATTATGCTTGTCAAATTATTGCTTCTTCTCAGACTCTGTAATGTAGCAGAATGGAGACATGACTGCAACCCAGATGACCTAACTTTGACCCCAAGATCAGGTGCCAGAAGAGCTGAGCAAGAAAGGATGGAAGAAAGCAGATAATGCTGGTTCAGCCATCCTACAGGGAGGGAAATGATGCTCAAGTCACTTGGCTCAGGTCTTGACTGTGTGTGTGCTATTCTACATATGGTATTTTTTTCTGGCAGTTGGGACATTTGTTAAGGTGTGATTCCCTACTTCATCATATTTTTTTTACAGTTGCCAGGAAATATGTTTGGTCATTTGAGGAGTGAGGAAGTGGTTCATTCAAGTGAGCACTGTACATAAATGGAACTGAGTTTTATCGACCCAGTGGAAGAATGAACAGTGCTGTTTGTCATGGTCATACTCGAATATGATATAAGGCCACCACTTAACATGATGTTTGGGCGATGAGGATTTAACTCCTGGATGTGTCAGTTTATTTGGATTGTTGGGACATTTGCTGAAATGGGTATACTCTCCGGATTGGATGTTTCTACTTCTACGATGAGGCGAAGGGTGCCGGTAGTGGACTAACACGTAATTCATTTATACTGAGTGGGACACTACTGCATTTGTGTGTTTGGGCCACATAATATCGTTAAGTTATATGCATTGTTGGGCTGTTTTTTTTCTTTTGGCAAATAGACATTGCAATATAACAAAGGGCCCCAAGTTATTATTGCATGAAAGTTGTATTAAAGTAAAAATTACATCTTTATGATATTTTTTGGTTAGGCCAAGGGACTGACGCAGCAACAAATGTTGTTGTTTATTATCTGGATGTAAAAGTTGGTTTATTATTGTCAGTTTTTGTAGCCTGTAGGATTTGTGAGATCTATGGGCTTGATGTTCACTAACATTTAATATATTGGAGAGTTTGTGTTTATATAGCTCCATTTTTTGCAAATTGTGTACAACAACTTATAAGCTGTCCATACTGCTCTTTCATTTGTGGAATGTTTTAAGGGGTATATGAACAGTGACTAACAAGAGTTTATGGACAAACCGTGTTTGGAATAGTGGCATTATATGGTCAACGGATGAAGAAGTGAATGCTGACATCTGGATAATTCTGGTGAGCATATATTTTAGTCACTTGGGGCCCTGCATCCACAAACTTTAATACAAACTACAGCTCACTTATAATGGACACTTATTTAACAACATTTTTGTGAAAATTAAAATATATTTAGGATTGTTTCGTTTAACATCTTATTTTTGTAAGCATTATTTGTCAGAAGTAGTAGCAACAAACTCACTGATTTTTTTATTTTTATATGTCAGTTTGATGGTCTTTTGGGAAATATATGGGATCTTAGGTATGTGACCAAACTTTAAGACAAGTCATGTTATAGATATGGAAGTTTGTTCTAATTACTCAATGGACAGCACTATTTTGTATTAGTGCACATCAGACTATATAAGATCGGTGTGTATATATATTTTTGATAGATATGCCAAATTAGTTTTTGGAATTTTTGAATTTACAGGTCGGTTTGTTTTATAACACTTAAACTGACATTTATAGGCTATATGGTCTTTTGATATTTTTAATTGATTTAACTAAGGGTCTTGGGGTCAGTGACTTGTGATTATCGCAGTGAAGTTTTAGAGTTTTTCACTCTAGTGGAATTGACATATTTGATTACATGCTTTTGTATTTTTGCTTAGCAGTTTTTGCTATTTTATATTTAATGTACAACTTGGTATTGGATCTGCTGTAGTTTTTTTCCTGTGAATTGTTAGGATAGATTGCTTAGGGCACAGTTCTGTTCATGACATATAAGTTAGTAATCTAAGTGTATCTGAATAGACTATAGAAAAAAACATTTCTACGGTATGCATATACTACCTTATCGATTTTGATACTGTAACATTTATTTTATTGTATTCTGTCTGACAGTGTTATTGTATATCTTAAAAGGTTTTGTTTATACTGCATATTATTAAAATTAAACCACACCTTCACTCCAATAAACCCACCACAACCTCTATTCTAATAAACCATAAAACTGCATACCACCTCTCTCTTTCTACACTCATCCACAGTCTTCCAACACGGATAACTCAATCACCATGTCATCAACACCACACTCCAACAACCATATCATCCCATTACTCTTGCCTTCCCTATCCATCTGTCTTTACTTTTTCTCCTTCATTACTACTTACCACCATCCACTTAACACTATCCACTGTATCAAACCCCCCACCCTACCATACACCCCAAACCACCCCTTCATACCTGCAAACACACAACCAATTATCCTTTACCCTTTAATTTGTCAACTCACCTCTCCTATCCATTACACCTCACAATCCAAAAAATACCCCAGCCTCAAACACCACTCCCTAACTGTATTCTACCTTAATACCATTACTAGCATTGCAGCCCAACTACTATTAGGAGGTGATATCCACCCCAACCCTGGCCCAACATATAACACCCATAACACACCCAACCCCAACCTCCCATTTAAGCATAAACCCACTGATGTACTCATTCTAAACCTAAACATTTGCAGTATCATAAATAAAATAGAACAGTTACATGGAATTATCTCTGTATACAACCCAGACATTATAGTGATTACAGAAACATGGCTTAAACCCACATTAAAGATAACTCTATAACTCCACCTCGCTTCAACATATTAAGAGTTGATAGCCCTCACAGAAAAGGTGGTGGCATTGCCCTTCTTTAGAAATCCAATTTAAAAGTCCAGCTCCTTCAAAACAAAACCCCAGATTTCAACACTGCTGAGACCCTATTCACCAAAATCCTACTAAACCAACACAAACAACTAAACCTACTCAGCATTTATATACCACCAGGATACAACCTTAAGACACTAGAATCTATACTCCACTGGGCTTCCTACTCCCTGTCCCAAGAAACTTTACTCCTAGGTGATGTCAGCATAGACTGGAACACTATACACTCACCCGTAGCCACCAACCACATAAACCTATATAATTTCATACAACTCATACAAGAATTGACAAAACCACCAAACGAGAATCCACCTTAGACTGGATCCTGACTAACCAGCCCAATACTGCCCACCTATCTGGAATACTAACCGACTCCCTCAGTGACCATAACTCAACCTTTCTCCTTTGGCACAAAACAAAATCTACTAACACCCCCACTCTCTTACAAGTCCGTTCCCAAAAAAACTTCTCCCCAGAACAATTCTCAGAAGCCCTAAAATCCTGTGACTGGGCTCCCATAAAAACCCTTCGCCTGGATAATGCAGTAGAATACTTTAATGCCAAATTCCTAGAGATTTTAAACTAACTAGCCCCACTAAAACCTATAAGATTGTGAAGTAACCCTGCCCTCTGGTTATACAAAGCCACAAAAATCTTACTCAAGACTATAGACAAAGCTTGGATAACTTGGCAAAAATACAAAACTCCCGTAACTAGGCAAAACTTTGCTGAGCTCAGAAATAAATCAAAAAAGCAGGTTAGGTTGGACAAGAAACACTACTATATTTCCCTACAAAGTAAACATAACAACAACCCACAGAAATTCTGGGCTGCAGTGAACAACATCCTCCAGCCTGGTAAAGCTACCACACCACCCCCAGATGTCACAGGTACTGACCCACACATGGCCTCTAGTTTTAATAACTTTTTTACCTCTTTAATACTGAACCTGGTAAGTGCAATATCACCCATGACCCAACATCAACCCTTAAACTACCAGGCTAACTCCACCCCCTTCACTTTTAACCCAGTTCCAACTACAACCATTCAAAATCTCTTAGCTAAACTCAAACCTACCACCCTAGCTGCCGACAGTCTCCCAGCTCAATATTTCCAAATTGCATCCAAGGCCATCGCCTACCTCGTCTCCCTACTCATTAACAGATCTATTTCCTTGCATTCCATTCCTTCATTATGGAAAACCTCATATATCATCCCTCTCCACAAGGGAGGTCCATCTACTTACCTCTCCAACTACCATCCCATTGCTATCCTATCACCCCTCTCAACATTTCTAGAAAAATGTATCCACCACCAAATCCTTACCCATCTGTTAGCTAACAACCTTCTAACTAAAACCCAACATGGATTCAGACCTTCCCATAGCACCAACACTGCTCTAATTAACCTCCAATAACATAAACTTGCATAGGAACCAAGGGAAGCTGGTCTCTGCCACCTTCTTAGACCTATCCAAGGCATTTGATACAGTTTCCAATAGCAAACTCCTCACCTGCTTAGCAGAACTCAACCTCGATGACTCCACCCTAAAATGGTTTTACAGTTACCTAAACAACTGGCCACAATCTGTCAAATGGGGCAACTCCCTATCCCCCCCCACTCCCTGTCACATGTGGTGTCCCACAAGGTTCAATCCTTGGTCCCCTTCTCTTCAACATTTTACAAATAATCTTCACCTAGCTACCACTAAAGCCAACATTGTCCAGTATGTGGATGACACTACTCTAATCTGCTCAATACCAAACATCCAGTTACTACAAAGTAAAGGAATCCTTCACTGAGGTAGAGAACTGGCTAAACAACTACCAACTAATACTAAACCCCCAAAAAACACAGCTAATACTATTCCACCTACTATTCCACCCAATCAATCACTCCTCCACCACCTTTACCATCATGTCAACCAATGGCACCCTCATCACCCAGCTCAATATTTCCAAATTGCATCCAGGCCAAACTCTTAGGCATCATTATTGATCAACAACTTAAATTCAACACGCACGTGTCCCAGACTATCTCTAAAGTCCATAAAAAACTCGGTTGGCTATATTGTTGCATACTATTCCTAACCCCCGAAACTAGAACAACAATAGCCAGAACTCATCTCTTATCAACACTACTATATGCCTCTCCAGTCTTCAACAACATTAACAACACTAACCTGAACAAACTCTCCACATGCTACAATAAAATAGCTAGGTTCACTGCCAATAACAGATCACATTCCCACCACTGCCAATCCCTAATTAAACTGTACTGGTTAGAATTTCCAAACCTCCTACACTACCACCAACTGATCATAGCCCATCAAATTATTTTTCATCCGGGGAAGAGCCCTGCCCTAGCTGACATACTAAACTTTCACAAACTCAAAAGGGAACTATGTTCATATAACAAAAACCTGATTGAAATCAACCCATGCAATAACAGCGCTGGGGAGGCCTTATTCTCTTATGATGTTGTTAAAGTATGGAATACCCTCCCACCTGATCTCAGGCTACAAAGTCACACAAGCACCTTCAAGGGCCTTCTTAATTCACACCTCTATGCTAACCCTCTCTGCAATTGCAAAGACCCCCCTTGAAGACTCACTACTCCAAATAAGTGACCCGCTGTATACCTCCATTGCATACACTATATTCTCACCTGATATACTCACCTGATATGTACTTTCTTTTGTAAATATTGCAAATAGGGGTTCTACTGCTGAGTATCTTATTGTTTGAGTATCTTATTGTTTTACAGAATTGTTCTTGTACATCTTTGTTTCTCTTACCTTGTGTACCAGTTTTTATTGTTATCTAAACCACGTATGTACTCTGTTAACTTCCTTGGAGCTTTTCTCCCCAGGACTCCACTGAAAACAGGCACTTTGTGTCCAGTTGGATTTATCCTGGTAAAATAATGTTAAAATAAATAAATAAATAAATAAATAAATAAATAAAATTGTTTATGTACAGGGAGATTTATATGATAACAATGGTCACAGAATTTAGGGATGCAGGCTCCAATAGCCAAGCTGGTGGTAGCATGCAAAAGACAGGGAAGGGAATAAAGTACCCTTTCTTCAATGCTGATGCTTACATCAGCCTCCAGGATTTGGGGTTAAGGTCCTAATCACAAAAACTCTGATGGAGATATATATATATATATATATATATACATATATATATATATATATATATATATATATATATATATATATATATATATATATATATATATATATATATATATATATAGATACATACATACATAAATATTCAAAAAATACCAAAATAAGAAAAATAAAAAACAGAATTTTTTATGTATTTTGAAAGAAGAAGTGAATATGATATAAGAACATTTTATAAGAAATACAAATATAATAAACATGTTAACATTACAATAACTGAACAACAATTACTTAAAGATATAAAAAATGATCCAAAATTAAGAATTATGAGGCCTGATAAAGGTAATGGTATAGTCATATTGGATTATAATGATTACAGTTTATATATGACTAACATGTTAATGAGCAATACATATGCAGAAATAAGTAGAAACCAAGTACATATAGCTTATAAAAGAATTGAAACAATGTTAGAAGACATGTTATACCAAGGGGATATCACTGAAAAAGAATATGATTTTTTACGAAATGAACATCCAGTTATCAGTGGTATCTTCGGAATACCAAAAATACACAAAGGCCTTGACAATTTGGAATTTAGGCCCATAGTAGATGGACATAGAAGTGTTACATGCAATATAAGCACATATTTGGATCATTTTTTTAAGGAAAGTATGAAATGTTTCAGTTATATAACTAAAGATTCATGGGATTTTTTGAGCAGACTAAATAAAATAAATATGAAGAGAGAATATGTTTTCATCACAATAGATGTTGTGAATCTATTTACTACAATCCCTCATGATGTAGGCCTTTTATGGCTGGAAGAACAACTATTTATGACGCAACTTTATGAACAAGATCAGATTAATATATTAATAAATCTAATGGAAATAGTACTTAACAACAATTATATATTTTTTGAAGGTAGTTATTTCCAACAAATAAGTGGGGTTGCCATGGGGGCACCTTGTGCCCCCATGTATGCAAACTTAATCATGAGCTATTGGGAACATAATTATTTATTTACAACAGAGTTTCGTGACCATCTAATTATGTATACCAGATATTTGGATGACATCTTTATCATATGGGATCAAGATAAAAATAAACATAAAAATGTGTTGGAAAAATTCTTAGAATACATTAATCATACAGTAAAGTTTTTGAAATTTACTTATAATGTCCAAGAAACTAAAATTAACTACCTGGATGTAGATATAACATACGACAAAGAAACAAATATTTTGAAAACACAAATACATAGAAAACCTACTTTTTCAAATGCGTACTTGCACTATGACAGCTGGCACCCTGGCCATCAGAAAAAAGCCATAATTAAGGGGCAGATGGTCAGGGCGGCCAGGATGGTCAGTGAAGAAGTGGACTTTGTAGAAGAAATGAAATATATTATGCAATTATTCATGAATAGGGGATACCCAGAACAAATTTGTGTTAAAATATTTAATGAAGTAATAAATAAAAGAAAAAATGGAATATACACAGCAATTTTAAAAACAGGTTCGTTGAACAAAATATCAATTAATAATGAAGATGCAATAGATAAAGATGGTTACAATAATACCCCATTATATATTATTAAATTTGACGATTGTTCCAAAGACATAGAATATATCATTAAAAGAAATTGGGACTTTTTTGTCAATGATAAAATAGGGAGACAAATGTTCAACGGAATAATACAATTCGTATATAAGAAAAGTCCTTCTTTTAAAAATATATTAGAAAACAAAAGAAATATTGAAAAATACACAAGTGCAAAAGAAGGAAACTTTAGATGTGGGGCATGTAGCACATGTAGTTACATTCAAGAAACAAGTACTAACATTAGGGTTAATGAATGTAATATTAGGATAAATGGACATTATAATTGTCATACAATAAATCTAGTATATATAGCCTTGTGTCAACAATGTAAAGCCTTTTACGTGGGAAAAACTAAGAGGAAATTTAGAGAACGAATCAAAGAACATTTATTAGATATACAACATCATAAAAATAGTAACGCTTTAGCAAGACACATTATGGAATATAATGATCACAAATTTAAATTTATCGTTATAAATCAAATAAAACAGGACTTACAAGGAAGGACAACTATGTATCATTTGGATATGGAGGAACTTAAATGGCAAATACAACTTAATTCATGTATACCTCCGGGTATAAATGAATATATGACCATTATGCCATTATTAAAACTGAATAGAATATACAACAAATGATACATGGCATTATATAAAACATCAATTTATATTATTTACATTTAATATATTTATTAATACATAATATAAATAAATTATAGCCTAGAACAATTCATAGTATTGTATATTAACACAATTGATTTAAGAACTATTAGATTGCATACTATATGTAAATAAAATATATATACAACATTTACACTTAAATAACAATTGTACATATTACATATCCCAATATAACATGATTCAGCATATTGGTTGTGATTATGCATATTAGTAGTACATTTTTCATTAAAATTTATTATATATAATTGTATACAAAATATGCATAAAGAATATCTAATAATCAATAGGTTTCAGTTGAATATACTTATAATTGTACATGTATAAATCACTGCTAATATATATTAGATACATCAATTATTAATAATGGTATTATATATATATTTACAACAATAAGTAGTTTTTTTAAAAACTTATCAATGGATTGTATGGATACTTTATAAGAAGTTTTTAAGTGTAATAATGCATAATTACTTAAGTATATGTTTATATAAGTAGGAATGTATGATTTAGTTGTGCATTTAAATATGATGAATTTTTTAACAAAATGCCATTTCCTTTTTAAGAAATGTATGGCGGGAAATTAGGCTATTAATTGAGTGATTATTGAATAATCAACACTGTATAAAATGAGTGAGTTACAATGATAGTATGTATTCTGAAGAAGTTCGGAAGGACGAAACCTAGGTCAATAAAGTAGTTTTCGTTACACAGTTCGTGTGGTGGCTTTCTGGAATTGGTTGGTACCTAAAAGTTTTGTTTTGGAGCCTGTTTTCATCTCCTTATTGGCATTGGGCTTATCTCACCTTGCTTTCAACAAAAAACAGAATTTCACCAGCACTTGACCAACACTTCTTTATTCAAACGATCTGGTACCTTGGCAATTCGCCTTCATGGATCACAGTGCATTCTATTTTCAAACAAGTATATATACACACATCAATCACATCATACAGCTGTCAATAATCCAATTAGCTAGTTAATTATCTATTGAACATTTAAAGTAACAACAAAAATATAATAATAAATAAATATAATAAATAAATATTCTAATAAATACTAAATATAAATAAATATGAAATGTTGAATGACAAAAATTAAATATTAAATACCCAATTCCTGATTCAAACCAAAGGGCTTTACAGTCTTAAACTTTAAAACCATCCTAGTTTCTAACTCTAGCAGTTTTGCCACAGGATCACCCCCTCTAGACAAAAAAGGCCTCCCAAGCACACAACATTTCAAACTACTAGGGGAATCACCATGTTTATCATGGAAACGTTTAGCAATCGGGCTCACTTCATTATTATTCCTAATGTCTTTAACACGTTCTAGGACCCGAATCCGAACCATACATTTGGTTTGTCCTATGTACCAAACATCAGTACAAGAACAGCCCAGGATATATACCACCTCTGTTGATCTGCAGTTGAAAAAGAACCTAGGAGCAAATGTCTTGCCGTTAATAATATTTAAATTCATAGTTCTATCACAAATGCTGCAATGACCACATGGAAAAGTGCCAAAAGGCAAAAGGTTATTGTTCCCCTTAACAACATTGTGATTTAATAACTCTTTTAAGGATTTTCCCCCTCTTGAAGGAAAAAGTAAGATGTACCAGAAACAAATGACCTATAGTTTCATCTTCACTTACAATATGCCAGTATTTCCTCACTATTTGAATCAACTCACTAGAAAATGAAGAAAATCTTGTAACATAAAAAAGCTTCTTATCATCATCAACGACCTTTGTGTCATGCATCCTACCCTCAGACTTATTATTCATAGTTAATGTGTATGATCTGTCATTAATATTCCCAAGTATTTTTGTTTACATCCCAATAAATGAGCCTCATCATGACCTCTTTCTCTCAGTCTTAACAAAACCTTATCCAATTCGTTAGCTCTTTCATTTATGCCACTAGTATGATTATAAATCCTTTTAAATTCACCATATGGTAAAGAGTTCAACAAATGTCCAGGATGCATACTAGTGGCATGTAAAAACATATTAACCGAAGTTGGTTTTCTATATGGCTCATAGCCAATAGTTTCACCAACCCTATATAGGGTTACATCCAAGAAGTTAATGCATTCCCTATTTAACTCATAAGAGAAGGTTAAACCATGCTCATTAGTATTGAGGGTTTCAAAAAATCAAGAAAATCATTAACATCACCCTTACAAATAAGAATAAAATCATCTATGAAATGCTTATATAGCAAGACATTGTTCCTAAAAAATAAAGTGGGATAAACAAATTTCTTTGCAAACAATCCCATATATATGATGGCATATGAGGGTGCAAAAGCAGCCCCCATAGCCGTACTCTTCAACTGCAGAAAAAATTCATTATTGAAAGAAAAATAATTATGAGTTAAACAAAACTCAAGCAAATTAATCAAAAAGGTGGTCCTAGGCCCATCACCCAGCATATCCATAACAGATTCCAGGCCCCATCTGAGACCAATATTAGTATATAATGGTTTTACATCCATGGTCACCCAATAATAATCATTTTGCCATTGAATGTTTAACAATTCATTTATCAAATCCTGAGTATTAGAAATATGTGCCACAACCTTCGTCTAATGTATTTTTAAATGAAAATCAAGAAAAATGTTAATATTGTTTAAAAATGAACCCACCCCTGAAACAATAGGCCTACACGGGGAATCATGTACGCACTTATGCACTTTAGGCAAGGCATACAAAATAGGAGTCATAGGCCTCTTAATATGTAATTTACACACATCCTTGTGATCAAAGAAGCCAAGATGTTCCCCTCTTTCTAATAAAGCCAAAAGTTCATCATTATATTCTGTTACAAGGTCCCTTGATAAACCTTTATATTCATCCACATTTTTCAATAATTCAACTACCATCTCACAATACTTTTGTTTGTTTAATATAACCCAATTATCACCTTTATCCGCACATTTAAATATAAAGTCAGTCTTCTGTTTTCTAAGACTCTGTAAAGCAAGCCATTCATTTTTACTCAAATTATAACACTTTATTTTCCCCAAAAACTCAACAAGTGCCATAGAAATTTCTTTAAACAAAATCCTTAGGAATAAAGAAATGCAGGCACATTAATAACAGGCACAAATTGTTTATCAGTTGTTAAATGGGGTAACGGTAGTTTTCCATATCCAGTCTGATAACAACTCAAACTATCCACTATCCCGTCCACATTAAAAATTTCAGCATTATCATAATCATATAAGGACATATTCAATAAGTCCTCATCAAAATCGTCACCAAAATTAGAGTTACTTGCATTAACATTCTCAAGAGAATTAATTAACAGCATTTTTATGAAAATAAACTTTCAAAAACAATTTTCTACTAAATGCTTTTAACTCTAAGTAGAAATCAGCAAAAGAGGGATACCATGTGAGTATAAATTTACCATCTTTTAACAAAACAGGCTTCATATCATTAGTAAGGCTGAGACTAGACAAATTCACAATTTGTAATGTCCGTACATTGTACTCACATACCTCTTCATTGTTTAAAATGACTTCTTCCCTTTCTGCCGTTTTTTCCCCAACTAGATTTATTAACCTGAAAGGATTGATCAGTGGTAGGAGAAACTGATCTACCATTAATACCCTCAGTCGCCGAAGCTATGGAAGTTGAAGATACAGCAAATGTTACATTTTTTGAAACATTGTCTTCAACTAAAGACACTGACATACTTCGCCGCTTCTGACTGCCACTTCTGACCTTTGACCTACTTTGCGTTGGCTCACGCTGCCATGAGAAGAGAATCCCAGTCTCATAGTCTTTAAGATCATGTAACAGCTTAATTCTTTTGCGCTGAATAATTTCAGTCTCTAATTTGGAAGTTTTTTCATTAATCTTTGAAATTTGCACCCTATAACAGGACTCCCCCACCACCTTGTCCTGTAGATGCAAGATTTCAGTTTTTAACTTCTCATGCACTCTCATATTCCGCTTAATCAAAATGCGGAGCCAGTTCAAAGTACAATCTAAAGAAGCTTGCTTCCATTCCTCAAAAAGGTCATTTTCTTCTTTGTAAAATTGAGTAGCAGGAAGCCTATCAATATGTAACCCCCTTGGAGTTAAATTGAGGCTTACATATTTTTCCAGTAGTCGAGTGTCCAGAAAAAGAACAACTTCCTTGGCCATTAACCTCTCCAACTGCAAAAACTGACCATCAGAATCACGATTATCCTCACAATTATTATTCCTCAAAAAGGTCATTTTCTTCTTTGTAAAATTGAGTAGCAGGAAGCCTATCAATATGTAACCCCCTTGGAGTTAAATTGAGGCTTACATATTTTTCCAGTAGTCGAGTGTCTAGAAAAAGAACAACTTCCTTGGCCATTAACCTCTCCAACTGCAAAAACTGCCCATCAGAATCACGATTATCACCAACATTCCAAGGATCCATCATAGTGAACTTTTTTTCTCGTTCACTCACAATATCAGCAAAACGAAAGCCTCCCAGCAAATTAAGCTGACCATGAGATCCAGCTGTCTGCAACATACTAATGCTGGTATCAGTGCTAGCAATCACTTCAATTCAAAAAACACCAAAATAAGAAAAATAAAAAACACAATTTTACCAGCACTTGACCAACACTTCTTTATTCAAACGATCTGGTACCTTGGCAATTCGCCTTCATGGATCACAGTGCATTCTATTTTCAAACAAGTATATATACACACATCAATCACATCATACAGCTGTCAATAATCCAATTAGCTAGTTAATTATCTATTAAACATTTAAAGTAACAACAAAAATATAATACATAAATATAATAAATATTCTAATAAATACTAAATATAAATAAATATGAAATGTTGAATAACAACAATTAAATACATACATAAATATAGCTGTAGTTCGATATATAGATAGCTATATATATATTCAATTTAAATATATGTGACATTATTTCCATGACTGCAGAACTCAAAGACATTTTTTTATTTATTATGGTGCAGGGTTATTCCAAATAAACAGTCTATGTCAGGAAATGGAAATGTGGGATTCTCTCTCTCTCTTTCTCTCTCTTTATATATATAGATAGATAGATAGATAGATAGATAGATAGATAGATAGATAGATAGATAGATAGAGATGATGAAGCTAGTAATTTTCTTTTATTTTTTTTATTGGTAATTACACAATAATGGGTCATTATCATTCAGGAACATGTTTGCTGATTTCACAGCCCAAACAGCATGCCCATTGTAAATGAAGCATATACCAATAGAAAAAAGTCTGCCCACTAAAGTACCACTGAACTGCTGGACTTTTCTATTGGTGTATGCTTAAAGGACAGCAAAATATGAGAAAATCATGTGCATTCTGCAAAAATAAATAATCAAAGATGTACTTGAATTTCCTTGTTTTTACATTGTCCCTTGTAAAATGTTGGTTAAAAAAAGAGCAACAGAGATCCTCTCTCTCTCCATTACTTTCCCTGTACTGTACTCATGTACTGTGGAATCATGGGAACGTAAGTCTGATAAGCATGTGCAGTATATCAGCAAATTTGGAAGAATCAGGAGGAACATTGCAGCACTATTATATAAAGACATTGTTTAAGAAAGTAAGCAATTTCTTTCTTAAATAATGTCACTGTATAATAGTAATAACCCACTCCCGGGTATGGGTAATGCTGGATTTACCCACAGCTGGCTTTGTTTTATCACATAGACTTTGCCCTTGTGATCAAACTAAGCGAACCACAGGTAAATCCAGCATGACCCACACCCAGTCATGGGTTATTGCCTAAATACATATTAAGTGCATGAGTCTGAAAAACTGAATGCTAAGGAAGAATTAGTGTAGGTGATACTAGAGATACTTAAACTGAGGAAGAGAAGGGAAAAGAAGAAGGAAGGAGATGTAAGGGAATTATTTATATATTTATTTAATTATTCTATATGTTACCCAGCTAGATATCAGTAGGATATTAGCAGCACGGTAACATAGTAGCAGCATTGTACAAAGAGTGATGGCTACTGCAGACGGTCAGTTTTATGTCAATGATTAGGTATAATTCAATCATTATATCTAAAAATGAAGCACTTATAATGACCTTGGTCTGATGCCAAATGGACTGAGTATGTATTGTATCATTCTAGATGTTTCTACTGGAAAGAATGACCAAAGACTCTACCATATGAAGCTGTAACAAGTGGATGTTAGTATGTGTGTGTAGATATATATATATATATATATATATATATATATATATATATATATATATATATACATGTAGAGGTATCTGTCTATGTTATTCTATATGAAAACAATCAAAGTCAATTGTAATATTATCTCCAATCAGTCACTACGAACAAAGTATGGTTATATATAGCTGCCCAGCAGCATGACAACACAATGATTCAGTAGTTCCAATATGACAAGAAACCAGGCAATGATATAAAGCCTTAAAGTGAATTAAATGCTTTAAAAACATGCCATGGATCAATAAATTGACCTCGTACTACTAAACAAGTTCAAAGAAGCTTCACCAGAAGAGAAAGTGGTATTTTTATTTGAAACAGTGTCCTTTGGGGTAAACACAGTAAAAGCCTATAATGGATCTATGATGAAATAGTAGGAGACAGAGTGGTAGAACTGAAAATGAAAAATTAAATAAAGCAATGATAAAAACAGAAACACTTGCTTAGGAACAAGAAAAAAGTATTTACTTACAAAATTGTTTACAATAAAGTTATAGACAATTTGGTGATCTGGAGAAAATATCCAGAACTATGAATTGAATAATTCCATGCATACCTGAACACATGCCCAACAATCAACTGAGAGAGAGTTATTTCACAGACTAATAAGTTAAGTGACAAAATGATAAAATATCTGAATTCAAATATTGAGAGTATGCACTGGGAATGACCACCACAAACTCCACATGAAATGAACTTACTTGTTTTTATTGCTATGTGGTAAGCAAGGGCTACCGGCTGGCAGCTCAGCACCAGTAAACTACACTTTGGAATCTCTTAAGTTAAACACCGCTTCAGATTTATTACTGATTTATCAGACACTTAATTTGACAAGGACAAATGATGTAATATAAATATCAACTATAATAAATGGAATATAGTGCAAAATGGTTAAGAACCATTTCTAGACTGGGAACAGCTACCTAGAACCACCTGAAGCCATCTGCCTACTGATGTCAAACATCTGGAAACCATTCAAAGCTTCACAGATGCACTTAAAGAACAATTTTTACTGAATCTACCTGCAACTGCTGCAGGAATGGTTAGGTAACTTATCATCATATATCATAAATAATAAAACTCATTTAAGAAACTTTTCTCAGCCTCCTATTGTGTCCTGTTATACTTGTGTGTTTTGCATATATATAGAAGTCTGTATTATATGTATGATTGCACTATATTTCATGCATATCTTAGCTTGTATTTTGTAAATATTTTTATCTCTTTACCTCAGTGTCTCTGACTACATCGTTTACTTTTACCCTCTCTGCATTGAATCCTAACACTACATTACACATTTTGTTATGTACTTGTACTGTATATACTTCTGATGAGAAATATGTGTGATGTGTTTTCTGCTGCTTCAGCTCAGGGTGTGGCTGAAAAGGGTCAACAGATCAGTCTACTTACCCAGTGAACAAGTAAAGAAACACACACACACACACACACACACACACGCACACACACACACACACACACACACACACACACACACACACACACACACACACACAAATAAATGAATAATGAATGTCACACACACACACGCACACACACGCACACTCACGCACACACACACACACACACACACACACACACACACACACACACACACACACACACACACACACACACACACACACACACACACACACACACACACACACACACTCACACACACACACAAATAAATGAATAATGAATGTCTCACACACACACACACACACAAATAAATGAATAATGAATGTCACACACACACACACACACACACACACACACAAATAAATGAATAATGAATGTCACACACACACACACACACACACACACACACACACACACACACACACACACAAATAAATGAATAATGAATGTCACACACACACACACACACACACACACACACACACACACACACACACACACACACACACACACACACACACACAAATGAATAATGAATGTCATGAAAGAGAAACCTAAATTAACTTTAAAAGAAGAAGAAAAAGATAACTGTCTTCATAAGCAGGCAGAAAAGAACAAAGAGGATGCACTGCTATCCCGTCCTAGAAGATCAGCTCTCTGGAAAAGAAGTCATTTTAAGGACTAAGATGCAAAGTCCTCACTAGTTTACAGATGCTTGAAAATTAGCAGCTATAATAGATTCTTCCCATGACACAAACCATCCAGGATAATTACTACATCAATAAGGTGCACTTAAAGTTGACTTAGTAGCCAGGAATCTGGAAACATATGTAGACAGTAATCTGGTATTTGATCAACATTTGGTCAAGGTAGTAAGAAACCCATTTTATATCACCTGACTTATAAGTCAGAGCATGGCATCCAGATCCAAGGAAGTCAATGTGTAACTTTATTCAGCCCTTATCAGACCCATCGATGAGTATACTGCCTCCTCTGGCATACAACTTTCCAGACATATGCAAAAGTTGAAATGCCCACAAAGATTCCCTACCAGAAGAATCCAGAGTATAAACACATTGTCTTATATGGATCACCTTAAAGCCCTATCTCTGTACTCTGTCTCCTACAGGGTACTGGGAGGTAATCTACGCCTGGCATACAAGGCATTTTCAGATCCAGCTCTTCTAGATCTTTTGCACATCTGCAAAATAAATAGCATCAGAACCACTAGATCCAAGGATTTAAATTTTGCTTGTGACATAAATAAGACATGTTGATGTGACAGATAAGTGTCTCAGAGGATCCCCTTACTCTGGAACAGCCTCCCCATCAGTGTGAAGCAGAGTCTATCCTTAACTCTATTTAAGTATAACCATGACTAATAGATGGGAAATCAGAAATTTACCCCAGGTCTGGCTTCAATATCTCTGATAGACAGAGGTAGATAGTAATGCCCAAACAAACTTACCCCCATAACCTCTAAAAACCTCTGAACATACTCACTTCTAATAAATGCTCATGATACATAGGGACACAACGGGGTTGGACTGCACGGCTAGGATTATAAAGGGCCTGGTGGTCATTAGCCTTTTATATACCTATGAAGTGTGAACCTATAGGAATGAATCTGAATCTTCCTGAAGCATCCGTCAATAATATGACAAATTCAGAATAACAATGATAGCAAGCATGTACATGTGGGCGGGGAACAGGACTCATAGACTGTTACCAGAACTGTTCAGTCACATTGAACCCAGAACTTATCTAAAACAATCCAGTGCTGGTTTGTGATTTATTGTGCAAAGTTCTCAGTAAGAGAATAATTACATTGATTTATATTTTATGTTTTACCTCTGACTTTCACTGTTTGCAGGAAGAAAAGGATAGCTTGTGGACTAGCAAACGCTAGTCATCCCAAGGGGCCTAGTTAGCTATAAATTCACACAGACTGTAGAGAAGACAATGCAGAGCTTATCTGAAACAATCTAGTGTTGGTTTGTGATTTATTGTGCAACTGCTTAGTAAGAGAAGATTTATTTTCATTTATATTCTGTTTTTACCTTTGATTTTTACAATTATAACAAGGTGTAACTGCAAGCGATTCTAAGTGCATGACATAAAAAACATCCAGCATTTTAGTGCAACTGGCACAACTGATACTTCAGGTCACAGTGAAGATTTTATGAATAACTTCCTCTTGTACAAAGTTAGCTCAGTGTACTTAATTTAATACGTAGCTGCATATTGTTTTGTAAAGTCATCGCACAAGCTGACTTAAATTACTATTTGTTTTAATTTTTTTGAATTTTTTAGTAACTGGTTGTGATTATTCTTTTATTTTAGAATTCTTTATTCATTTTTAGCTGAAAATGGATTTCTTAAATGTGCATGCCTGTCACCTGTCTGGTCAGGTTAAAACAGACGAACAGTTGTGGGTTTGGTTCAGGCAGCTTTATTACACACAAACACATCTGGATTGAGGCTTAGTAACTTAAACTTAAATAAACTTATAAAGAGACAGACTACTACACTCAAACATGTTAACACTCTGGCTGTTCTCTCAAAATGGCACTGCCGCCTGCACGTGCCCTCACTTTAGAATGCTTCTTAAAGTTACAACACATGCTCTGTTCTACAATACTTTTAGTGATTTGCTAAAACTTAAGTATCTGGTACAGTGTATTAAATGCTCTGTATATGAAAAGGTAACACCTGATAATATTGGTGATCTGCTTTACTCGTGTCAAAATTTAGGTGATTTTCTTATTATTATTATTAGTAAATCTAGACTTGCTGATGATGATTGCACTTGTGGAATTGGCAAGGCTTGGAGAACTGTTGTTTTATATATATTAGTGACTCATCTGATGAGATAAATAATATATGGCAAAGTTCAAATAGAACACATTTCAGAAAGGAAGTATCCACTGCTAGTTAAGATCACTCAACCTCTATTAAACATTATACTTTTTTGTTGTGTCTTTCAGCTTATCCTGGTTAGGGGTCACCACAGCGGAACTCCGGTCTGCTAATGTTTGGTAGTGGATTTTTATGTGCCGAGTTACCAGCCCTGACGCACAACCTTCAATGAAGGCATGCCCATTCACGTATGCTTCCACACAGAAGACGCTCTAGCTGAGAATCGAATGGGACAACATCTAGCTGTGAGGCGACAACCCTACCACAGCACCACTACCGCACTACCGATGACAATTACGAAATTCAGGATACAAGTGTTTGACAGTCTGCAGATTCAGTGCATGAAGATGAAAAAAAAAAAAAAGAAAAGAAAAACAGAAGAAGTTCACAATAAATAATACTGAAAAAAAGAACTGATTGTCTATAATGCAAATAGAATATATATGAAAATGGACACTGCTTTGTTATCTAACGCAGGTTACAGAGAATAATGAGATTCTTCATTCAGAAAACATTCAGTCGATAGAAAATGGCATCATTTTTTCCAACAGAGAAGGTAGAAAAAAAGAGACAAAGGACAGTTGAAAAGGAAGAAATCAAAAACTTGGAAGAATTAAGGAACATTTCTGTAAGAAAAAAGAGGAGAAAGATCAAAACTGGAAGTACAAAGACAGCTGGATGAGAATTATACACTTGCCCACTTAATACGTAATGTAAACAGTGAGATTAATAAGACTAGCAGTTCCGTGGTGGTACAGCGGTAGTGTTGTTACCTCACAGCAAGAGGTTCTCCTGTTCGATTCTCGGCTGGAGTGCCTTCTGTGTAGAGTCTGCATGTCCTCCCCGTGGTTGAGTGGCCTCAGAAAGACATGTGTGAATGGGCATGCCTTCGCTGAAGGTTGGGTGTCAGGCTGGCAACTCGGCACTATAAAAATTAACTGCCAATCATTAGCGGACCAGAGTTCTGCTGTGGCGACCCCTAACTGGGAAAAGCCGAAAAGACAAACAACAATGGTGGTGAAGGTCATCCCTATGTAATGGCAGATCAAGCTGGAGGTTTTTCAGATCTAGTCAAAAATTATATACTAGTAATTGGAGATTCAGTTATCGGAAGAACTGATACTTACATTTGCAGAGAAAATAATGACCATTGAATAGTGTCATGTTTGCCAAGAGCAAAAATACAGGATGTGAGTAGGGCCTTAGAATACTTTAATGTAAGGAAGTATGGAACTCTTTTTATTCCTGTAGGTGCAAATGATCTCATCTTCAAGGACTTTTGTTGTACAGCTTATACAGGTGTTGAAACATATTCTTCACAAATCACATACAGAGGGGATAGCATGAATGAAAAAAGAAATTGGAGTAAATACCTACTTGAAATAAATGGCCCATTTAAAAAAAATGGAGATGTGTAGAACATCCAAGGCTAATTTGGGGCATGCATGTGTTTAGACAGGATGTTGTGCACTTGTCAAGACAAAGAAAGAGATTTTTTTGCAGCAAATATGCTGTCATATTTGATTAACACAAAACAGGATTTTTGCCAGTTACAGTTTACAGATAGCAACATCTGATATTTCCGTGCCTGTTGTAAATGATAAGTAGATTTATTAGTAATAAAACTCTTTTCGATTGGAAACTGCTACATTCCCACAATATTAATGTTGTTATTGTTTGTGAAACATGGTCAAAAAGCAGTGACTGGAAAACAGTTCTATTTCAGCATAACATTTTTTCGCAGTAACAGATATTTTGCCAAAAATCAGATAGGTATTAAAGATAGTTATAAAACCTGTGATTATTACATTCAGTCATAACAACAATGCTATAGATTGTGCAAATGCTACAATAAAGGCAACCCTGGAACATATAACAATTATTTGAGTGTATAGACCACCAAGATGGCATACTGATGATCTAGGGGAATTCATACATTTCTTGCATGAAATGCAGAAAGGAAAAATAATGCTGGCTAAGGAACTTCGTTTACCAGAAACAGGTTGGGATAATATTGACTCAACTACATTAGTAAGGAAATTATTTACATTTCTTCATGAACAATATGTGGGGCAGAATGTAGAATAATCTACCAGGGAACCAAATATACAGGGCATTGTTTGTGCTCCTGAAGAAATGACTGTTACTTAATTTTAGGTTCTACCATCACTGATGTGCAGTGATCATGGAGTTATAAAGGTTAAATTACTGCTAGATAGTTCTGCCAAAATGAAATTTAAACCAATCATCAGAAGACTAATAACAGCTTAGATGGAAGGAAACAGTCACTATGCGATGATGCATTCAGTGGGAAAACTGCAGAAGGAATGTGACAAGTTTTGAAAGGGAAATTGAATGCAAAACAAACATAAAAATGTTTAACATCCGTATCTATTTACACAAGGACAGGGAGATATATTTCTATAAGAACAATACACTTAATTAAGATGAGCGATAAAAAATGTAAGAGATGAAAAAGAGGTAAAACTGTAACTTTGCAAGCTGAAATAAACAAGCTGTACTGATAAGTCAAGCATAATGTTAAGAGAAGATGAAGAAAATGAATATAAATATATCGAGCATAATAGGAAACCATTTTATAGATGCATAAGATGTGGTAGGATGAATGACATACAAACCGATAAAATGCGTGCAGAATATAACATTTACAAAATCTTATGCAAGGCAGTTTGGCTGCACAAAGAGATTGATAGGTTGCCCTAATAACATTCAAGTAAGTCCATATACTGATATTCAGTTTGATTCTGTTGAAAAAGTACTGCACAAACTGGACCCAAACAAATCACATGGAGGCGATGGAATTATTAATAATGATCTGAGATCACTTTAACTGACAGTATAATTTCATCTGCTATTCACATGGTCATTTGAATATGTAAAGATTCCACAGGGCTGGAGACCTGCACTTGTTAAACCTATTTTTAAGGGAAAGGTGAATAGGACAAACCCTGTGTCATACAGACCCATAAGTTTAATTTCATGTTATGGAAAAATAATACAGAAGATCTTTGTCAGTATTTGAAAGGCTGGGATTGAAACAATAATAGTAAGTATATGTTGAAAACAGAAGTATAACCACCTGTAGCATGATGTTCTATAACAGTATAATCACAGCTATAAATGAAAAATTGCACTGTGATGTAATTTATATAGGACAGCATTCATAGTCATTGAATGAATGTGTTACAGTCACCCGCACAGTCTGCAAATGAGCTCAGCTAAGCTGTGATTCACAGATGCCACTTACATTAATGCTTGATAGCTGTGAATAAGCACAAGCTAATTAACTCATAATGAGATGTAAATGGAAATTATGTAGCCCAGCGTATGCTAATGAAACATTCTCTCATCAATTTGTGATTCCTAGACAAATATCCACTCTGTCTGAAGATTCATTTTATAAAACAGAGTCATGCCACTTCCTGTTAGCTTAGCTGTTTCCATTGGTGGCCCTTCAAAAATTGTTTAAAATGCCAGTAATTTACAAAATCATCAGTCAAACAACACAACAATGAAAGCATGCTAACCCCATAATTACATACACATGCAGAGTACAGCAAGTAAAGTTGTGCCAAAGTAATGTTATCACTATCATGAAAGCATTCAGAATAGTAACGAGAGCAGTTTGTTAAAACAACCATCCTTTCAATATCCAATCATAATATAGTCAATTCCCATTTATCAATGACACGCAAGAATCTCCCAGAAAGACACATGTTGAGCCAACAAAACTCCTTACCATTTCAGTACTTCAGATTTAAATCACTGCACTTCTGCCAGGGATGCACAATCACTAAAAGTTACCAAACAAGTAATTTCCTCACTACTCATTTATCCTGTTGCTGCAATGATTTCTTGTTTACAGATGACAACTTGCAGTATTTACCAAAGCCATTTTAACACATACATACTTACATACATACATACAAGTATTTCAGGCGTGGACATTAATGCCCTTCTAGGCTGCCAACATACTATAGCAGTTGTTCCCATAATATGTGTCCAGGATGTTCTTAACAATATCTAAACTAGTGATTGCTTTAATGTAATTTGGTAATCGGCTCCATGTATCACCTGCTCTATCATAGAACCAAATAGCACACTTCTCATTCCTATAGAATCTTCTACATAGGCTGTCTGATGACTCTCTACTACTTTTTGATAACCCCAAACATCTTCAGAAGTAGTTGTCTCCAAATGCCCTCTATACCTGAATAAGGTCTCCTCTTAAATATCTTTACAAGATACTGTATAAGTTCAGATATTTTATTCTGTCATAATAACTTAAATTTTCACATCCATGGTATATTTCTGCTGTACTCTTCCAGTTTACTCATGTTTGTTTTCTAATAAGGTTTCCTTATTCCATACTCAAGTTTGGGTCTAATATAACTAACAAACAATGAGTTCATCATTTCTGATTTCCTAAACTTTATAAATCTGTTTATAAAACATATAGTTCCCTGTTGGACAACCTGATGTCTGTAATCTATAATTTCACCTGTCCAACTACTGTAATCTATAATTTCACCTGTCCAACTACTGTATGGTTCTTGCTGCGTCCTATTTGTAAGCCATACAGCTATCCATCTTATCAAGATTACATCAGTACCTAGTTGTTCTAGCATTGATCAACTCTTGATAAGATGATTAGCTATATGGCTTACAAATAGGGCATGGCAAGTATCATACAGCAATTGTACAGGTGACATTTTTGGTTACAGTCAGTGAATCCCACAGGGCTCTGTCCTAGGCCCATACTTGTTTAGATTGTATCTTTCAGACCTATCTTTTTCATCGTAGGTGTTCTACAGTATGTATACAGATTATCTGAAATTGGGTAAATGGTTTACATGTGTTCCATATAGGGCATATCTGCAAAATAACTTGACTAAATTAACAATTTGGGCACAGGAGAATAATATGCTAAGAAATACACCGAAAACTAAGCATATGAGATTTGGTAGACATAGACAGAAAAGTGAATACTTAGCAAAGCACACATTGATTGAAACTGTAGATTCACTGAAGGATCTTGGTATATGGGCAGATCCAGCTTTGAGTTTTCTAATCATATCAACCAATTGATTAATGGCAGTAATAGAAAGCAATGTGACAGGATATCAATAAAGTTGATTTGGGCAGTCATGAGGTGGTTCAAAGTCCTAGAAACAGTCATAGAATGAATGCACGCTATGTACAATGACTGAAGTATAAGCAATGGTCCGTCTCACAGAGGGGTTCCCAGTGGGAGTGGCTGTGCAGGGCGGTTCAGCTCTGAGCACCCTGCTGTTTATATTGCAGATGGACTGCATTAGCAAACAGGTCAGAGGGGACAGATGAATAAAGTCTTTGCATGTAGATGATGTGGATTTACAGGCAGACTGTGAGCAAGGACTTCAGCAAAGGATAAGGGAATGGAATGCAAAACTGAAAGCATGTGGGATGAAATCAAGTACAGATAAAACATTCATAATAGCAGCAAAAAAAGGGGGAAATTAGAAGAAAATGAGAACTAAGACAGAAGGGAAATAGTGGAGCAAGTTAACAGCTTCGGGTATCTGGGAGGAGTGGTTGAGTAGAAGGCAAGTCTGAATGAGCAGGTCAAAGCTAGACTCAGAGGGGCTGCAGCATCTGTCACATGGTGTCAGGGG
Source organism: Protopterus annectens (assembly GCF_019279795.1). Taxonomy (NCBI): domain Eukaryota; kingdom Metazoa; phylum Chordata; order Ceratodontiformes; family Protopteridae; genus Protopterus; species Protopterus annectens. The sequence continues at coordinate 1,510,013,943 of NC_056745.1, forward strand.
TCATGTATAACAGAAGAATGACAAAGAGCTGAAATTTAAAGTGTGCAAAATAATGGTGTGACCTGTACTGCTGTATGGTACAGAAACCCGGGCAGCAAAGGCAGAGTGTTTGAGGCAGACAGAAGTGATGGAGATAAAATTCCTGAGAAAGACGGTAGGATGTACACTGCTGGACATACTAGAAATTAGCACATCAGAGCAGAGGCCAAAGTAGCTCCAACTGCAGAGAAGGTCAAGGAGAACAGATTACTGTGGTTGAGACACATGTGCAGGAAAACAGAAGACAATCTGGTGAAGAAGATTTGGGAAAGACAGGAGGAAGGCAAGAAGAAACAAGAGTGTGGCAAAGAGGTGGATGGACTGAGTGACATAAGACCTGTGGCAGTTAGGCATGATGGCAGAAGAACACTGGCCAATGGCACTGAATCAATCAATAGTAGCACATGACTAGACACCCTGACCTCATGTAGAAAATGGGTTGAAGATTATTAGTTATAGAATTATAAGTTGTATAAAAAGATTTATAAAATCTAGGGCATCAAAAATGATGAAATCATTGTTTCTAAGTTATTTTAGACCCAAACTATAGTGTGGAATAACAATATGGAAATCTTATAAGAAAACAAGCATGAATAAATTGGAAAGAGTACAGCAAAAATATAACAAGAGTATCCATGGATGTGAATTTATATTATCATGAAAAACTGAAATATCTAAACTTGTACAGTGACTCATATAGATTTTTAAACATAAGCAGAGGATTATATTAGAACAAGAGATATACTAATTAATTCTCTGAGAGAATAGCTGATATATGGACCAGACTACCACATTATATTAAAGTAAACAATAGTTTAGATATTTTTAAGAATAACTTGGATACTTATTATGGGAATGACTGTTTTGGTATATTGGCAGGTTAGAAGAACATTATTGCCCATGCCCGAAATATTTGTATGTATGTATGTATTGAGATAACACAAGTTCAGAATCACAATATGAAAGAAAAAGAAATTGGACTCGTGACAAATTCAAAGACAAAAGGGAATGAAGAACAGCATGGGGCATATCCAGACAGAAGGCAACAAGTCAGACTGCAACAATTTTCAAATGACTTTGGCAGAGTTAATGAATACTAATGGGTAGAATAAGGAATAAAAAACCTAGAAGAGGAAATCCCCAGGTCTAAATAGGTTAAAAATGTTACTGACCATATTAAATACCCTCTGGTTAAATGTCCTTGAAGATTTATTATTTATTCACAAATGCACCCTTTTCTTAACTTTTGAATTGATTAACTTATAATGTTTCAAATATACTTAATATTTATTGCACTACTATACATCAAAGTCTAAAACTTTTGTCAAAGATAAAAATGAATATAAGTAATTATAATGTAGATTAAAACAACACATAGTACATGGTATTAAGAAAATCACAGTAATTTGTATGGTGGTTCCTTTTAAGTAAAATAAATAATTGATATTTGTATTGGCTTAAAATATTTCACACTAAGTGTCTTAATGGGAATGGACAACATAAATATTTATTTTTGACATTTCCTTCTAAATATTATAATGTTTCTAAGATTCTCCAGAATATGAATTTAGAATAGTAATAGCTGCTTGTATTGTGGCAAAGTGTTGCATGCAATGGATCTCAGAGTACTGGATAAATGATCCTTGTAGAAATTAAAATATAATGTGTCGTTGATACACTTTAAGAAAGGTCACAGATGTGCTTCTGGGATGAAGGCCTCAATATGCAATCTTGATATAGAAATGCTCCCTTTTGGCAGCGATGGAGTAAGAGAAATAGTCTTAGAGTTTACATTTCTTTCAAAGATTGACTTGCTTTCCTTATGAAGTAAGTTCAAACTTTATAATAAAGCTTCAGAGGTATTTTTCTTATAGACCTTGAAGCTTGGTGACTTAAAATTTGAGCCAGTTTCCATGGAAATGTCCCTATAAAGCAGTGTATCACAATAAAGACCATGGAGTTTAGATATCTAGGTATAGGAAATAGATGTCATTCTTTGACCAAGAGCCCATCTAAGAATGTATGAAACATTGATGTGTTCAATAAAGTAAAATAAAGTTTATGACTGCTGGAGAATGGAAATTTTGCTGTATTAAACATTTACACATTTAATTCAACTATATATATATATATATATATATATATATATATATATATATATATATATATATATATATATATATATATATATATAGCTTCTGTAGCTTACCTTGAACTAGCCTGAACTGTTTTTTAACTGATTGCTGCATTATTTTAAAATCTGCACTTAAAGTTACATTTTAGTCAAATTTGATCGAAAGTTTGCTTGTTTGTTTGTTTAATTTAACTGTGGAGGCTGCCCACTAAAGTGTGCTAGCCTGTGTAACTAATTTATCACTGTTTCTGCATTTTCTGTGTGTTTCTACCAAAAAAAAAAAAAAAAATAATCCTTCTTTTCCTGCCTTCCTCGACTAGTTTAGACCAGTTTACAGGCATTGCTGTATTCTGGGCTGTGGTGTAGTTCCTGTGTTGTCCATTACCTTACTTGGATAGAAGGAAGTTTCTTTGCTCACCAGTGGGAGTGGGGAGCCTTGAGCAGCCTACCTGTCCTTGGGGGAAGTGACCTCAGCAAAAGAAGCTGTAGTAATTGGTTGTTTTGGACCATTTCTAGCTCTTTTGTAGTTCACTGTTTAAAATCCGCGTTTGCACGGCTTTGCGCGGTCGTGCGCATAGCGCAGCGCTGGTTAAACAAGGTTAAACTTTTTCTGGCTCCGCCAAGTCTGCTCTTCAAATTTTCCCTTAAGGAAGCTCTACTCTTAGTATAACCAGACTACTCACTGTATTATAAGCCTAGCACTTGTTCTCAATACTTCTCTACAAAGTAAGCACTCTCGTACTAAGTAAAGCACTACATCTACTTACCACCCCTGTGAATATCCACTTCCCTTAAAGGTATACCACTCCCTTATACTGTTCTAGCATGTCGAGTGGTAGATTACTGGTGTCGTCTCCAGTTCAGCTGGTCAATCTGGGTATCTTGAGACAATGCTACAATTGTCTCATGTGCACAGACAACCCTCTCCTCCTCCCAACAAACACAAATACATGTGAGAGATGCAAATATATAGCCAAACTGGAGGCTGAACTCTCTCAACTCAGGGCTGGCATGACCAGACAGGAGGAGATGGCAACCACACACACAACAATCCCAGTCCCACATAGACCTACCAGAACTGCAAACCAAACACATAAAAACACAAAGACATACTCGGAGGCTCTAATAAAAAACTTACCAAAACAACAGAGACTCCCAAAGCAGACATCCAAAAATCCACCACCTCAAAACAAAACACATGCAACACATACTTCAATAAATCAGTGTGTCAACCAATCGCAGCCCTTAAGGCCAAACACCTTGCCTGATACACTAGTAATAGGTGACTCCATAGTCAGACACACTGATGTCCCACTGACCAGGCTGAACAAGGAGAAGGTGACTGTGAGCTGTCTATCGGGAGCTAGGATCCGCCACATAACACACGCACTCAGGACACTCCAAAGCAATTACAAATATGACTCCGTCATTGTCCATGCTGGTGTGAATGACCTGAGACGTACCTCCCTGGACTACATGAAAAGAGACATAGAGGAGCTCTCCGATTATGTAGCCCAGGCTGGTATGACCCTGACCCTGAGCAGCATCTTGCCCTCACCAAGAATGATACCACAATACAAAGACAAGATGATCAGCTTTAACAATTGGCTCAAATACTGGTGTCATTCTAAGGGGATCCAATGTCTGTCTGCCTGGGATGATATGTTGGACAAGCCACGCTGCTTCGCAAGGGATGGCTTACACCTGTCACCACTGGGCTTCCGGATATTGGTTAAGGCTCTTGCCACCCCCATAGTGCCTTTTTTAGGCAAAGCTCAAAAGACAAACCCACCTCCTTAGAAAACAAAAATGGAAAAAAACTAAGGGTAATGCTGCTCAATGCCAGAAGTCTAAATCTCAAGATGCAGGCACTTGATGCACTCCTCAGCATGGAGAACATCGACGTCTGTGCAGTAACTGAAACCTGGATCAAGGCTCCTGAGAGTACCACAGCACTACCAGGCTATACCTCGTATCATGCTTTTCGGCCCCAAAACCCAGGCCGAGCCACAAAGGGAGGGGGAGTGTCCATATTCATAAAGGACACCCACACCTCCAGGTTAGTAGCAACACATGAAGCATCAGAGACCATACAGGTGCAACTAACCATAGGCAAAACTGCTATACAACTGGTAGCATGTTACAGACCACCCTCCCAATCTCAAGAACCCCACTCAGCCTTCCTGAAGACATTGGAGGATATGAATGTATCACAAAATACCATCATACTGGGAGATTTCAACTACCCAAACATAGATTGGGTACATTATTCTAGCCCTAATACCCTAGCCCAAAGGTTCCTGGAATTCATAAATTCAAATGCACTGGAACAACTAGTCACCTCTCCCACTAGGGAGATAATATACTAGACCTGATCATCACAAACATGGGGACAAAATGCTCCACACTGGAAGTATACCCCTCACTAGTGAGATCTGACCACAAACTAATCACCCTGGATATACATATCCCACCTCCACCCCAGCACAAAAGACCACAGTGAAAAACTTCTCAAAAGCAGACTTCACTCTTCTTAAGACTGAGATGGTATCCTTTAAGCCCACTGTGCCAGTGGATACCACATCCCACAATGCCGAATCCTTCACAAATGCTTTCTATGGACATCTCCAAGAATGCATGGATCATGCAATCCCAAACAAATCCAAGTCCCTCTCCACCAAATGTAAGCATCCTGTCTGGTGGACCTCAGCCATAAACAAATTGTAAAACAAAAGAAGGAAGCTACTGCACGTCAGAGTGAAATCCCATGAAGGGAAGACATCTCTGATCAACATTAGCAGAAAACTACATTCTCTCATAAAAACATCCAAGGCAAACTTTGAGAGAAAATTCGCTAAGGACACTAAAGATAACCACAAAGCTTTCTTCAGCTATGTTAGAAACCTGGACGGAAACCCTCAGATATGCTCAGAGTTGTTTCACAACAACAAAAAATACACTGAACCCACAGATATTGCTAACATTCTGGCTGACAGGTTCAGTGCAAATTTCTCCCCTCCTTCACCCCCAAAAGAAGAAATACTTATCCCAGCTGAATGTAATCTCCCTGTCATCTCAGATGTCCAAGTGAGAACCGCCCTAAACAAAGCAAAAAACACAGCATCAATGGGA